>NC_053391.1:338844386-339144386 GCF_905171765.1 Bufo bufo | reverse complement strand
CCTACAACCCCCAATACTATACTGCAGAAACAGTCCAACTGGAAATACTACTACCACACAGATAGTGCCCCAGACACTAATAGTATAAAGATAATGTCCCCCAAAAATAATTGTGCTAAGCTGATACTATGCCAGGGTGCCCCCCAAAGTAACAGTCCTCCCCAAAATCCCACCAATAGAAATAATTCTCTGCCAGAGCACACTTAGTAGTAATAATGCCCCTATAGTGCCCATACTAGTAATCATGTTCCTCATAGCCCCCCAGAATTGGTAAAGCTCCGCATAATACCCCCTAGTAGTAATAATTCTCCCTATAATATGACAGTACATGAAATTCCCCAGCTTAGTGCCCGCAGTTGAGCTAATGTCCCCATAATGTATGCCAGTATAAAATACCCCTATATAGTGCCCCAGTAAATGCCCTCATAGTGCTTCTCTCTCCCTTTCCCATAGTGTCCCCAGAAATATACCCCCATCAGATGCTCCTATAGTGCTCCTCTCCTCCATAATGTGCCAGTAAAAAATGCCCATTCTTAGTGCCACCAGATGCCCCAATAGTGCTCCACTCCCCCATAGTGCCCCCAAATAATGCCCCATAGTGCCGCTCTCCCCTATAGTGCCTCCCATAATGTGCCAGTAAAAAATGCCCCCTTAGTTCCCCCAGATGCCATAGTGCCCCCCATAATGGGCCAATAAAAAATGCCCTTTTAGAGCCCCCACTTCCCCATAGTGCCCCCAAATAATGCCCCTATAGTGCCAACAGATGCCTTATAGTGCTGCTCTCCCCTATAGTGCCCCCCATAGTGTGCCAATAAAAAAAATTCCATTTAGAGCCCCCAGATGCCCCCATAGTGCTCCTCTCCCCCATGGTGCCTCCCCATAATGTGCCAGTAAGAAATGCCCCCATAGTGCCCCCCAAAATGGGCGAGAAATAAATGCCCCCAGAGTGCCACCCCCAAAAAAATGGGGCTGTAAGAAATGCCAGATGCCCCCATAGTGCCAGCTTCCCCCACAAAGAAAAAAACCCCCACTAATACTTACCTTCATTAACAGTGATGTGATGCAGGCCTCTTCCGGCCTGTGTCCCTGCTGTGTGCTGCCCGGCTCAGGCGGCTCTATGATAATGACGTCATCGCTCCGCCTGAGCTGGCCTCTGATAGGCTGCAGGCATTAGTGCCTGCGGCCTATCAGAAGAACTGGGAAGGGAGACGCCTCTCCCTCCCCTGCCCTGCCACAGCACAGGCATCTGTATCGCTGTCCTGAGGATGGCGATACAAATGAATATGGAGATGAACGCTTCTACAATGGAAGCACTCATCTCCTACTGCCCCCCTCCCCCCGCCACCGGCGACTAGAACCAGGGACTGGGGTGATCGGCGGTGCGGCCCTGAGGAATTAAAAAAAATAATACACATAGCTATGTGTGCTTTTATTGTGTACAAAAACCGATTTTATATATATGCAAATTAACCTGAGAGGAGTCCTGTTCCTGACTCATCTTAGGGACAGGACTCATCTCAGGTTAATTTGCATATGTATCAAATCGGTTTTTTTACACAATAAAAGCACGCAGAGCTATGGGGATTGGGTATTGCGGATGTGCTAGCGGCCATCTAGCAACCCATGTCCTCAGCTCTATACACAAAATTCCGGTGACAGGTTCCCTTTAAATATATACCTCTAGTTTTTTCAAGAGCAGGCTGTTGGACGACCCATAAATTTCATTTTGATTCATGTAGCTACTATCCATCTTTTATTAGCACAGAATAGGTTTTTATATTAGAATTATTTGGGGGCGTTCAAATATTCTACTAAGTACTTTATTGAGGAATGACATAACATATGGTGATGCACTTAGGAGGTGAGCTAGTGTTGTAGCTATAGAGGGTGCAGAACTACCAGTCTTAACTAGGAACCTACTACTAGACGACTTTACAATTTCATTAACAATGGCTCTACGCCAGATTTCAGGTGTAGGGCCAAGTGGTGTTGGCACAAGTGGCACTTTTACAACACCCTCACCGTTTTCCAAGGGAGCATGGTGGGGGTGTGATGTTGGTAGGGCCATCAGCCCCTGCATATTCACCATCTTTTAGACTAGTTTGCAGGCATAAATTTCAATCAAGGTGCATGAACTGGCAGATGATGTGCTTAATTTATGATGAGGCATGGGTCTCGTCATAAATTAAGTGCATCATCTGGCGGCTTGAGGTATATGAAGATTGGCTTAGAAATGCGAGTCTTAATAAATGTGTACGGCACAATAATATATGATGTTATTACTGGATGTGATTGTACAATACAACAAAAGCCATACTAATGTGAAACTATAGAGAGTGTTGTAATCCAGCATGGTGGCATACAGCCAGCGCTGTTTGGTGGTAGCTGCAGATAGTGTTTTTGCTTGGGGATCCCAGAGTTAGTTAGTCTCTGATGAGAAAACGCGTTTCATCTGTCATAGAAAAGAACTTTCAACCAATTCCGGGCAGCTGCAGCAAGAGCAAATAATCAAGTCATAGCTTGGAAATGATGCACTTCATGGGTGCATGATTTTACCTCTCTATTAGTCATTAGTAGGATACGTAATATTGTGTACATATTGTCTCCAAAACATGGCATCGCAGGGCAAAGTTTAAAAGCAGGCAAGAAGTTGAGGTAATGGGAATATTCAAATACCCAAATATGTTTGGAGCAAAGATCACTTAGGGTAGGTTTCCCCAACTCCAGTCTTCAGGGCCCACTTGCCGGTCATGTTTTCAGGATTTCCTTAGTATTCAGCAGGTGATATAATTAGTGTCAGGATTTACCTCAGTTATTCATTCTGTGGGATAATCTCAAATCATGACCGGTAGGTGGACCTTGAGAACTGGAGTTGGGAAATACTGACTTTAGGGTGACCTAGTTTACATATATGGATAATACAGGTCAATGTAGGTCTGTCTAATGATCTTCTCATACCCAAGCTGTAAATATAAGAAAGGGGAATCCACCATGTCTAGATGAATGTAAACTGTGGAAATATCTATGGCTGGATTATGTGGTGGTTGATTTGTTAAATGGATCTAAAAAGGGAAAATAAATAAAATTGGGACTTCTTACTTGATTGCTTGAGATAGGTAACTAATCCAGGGATTTATGGTTGAAATATTTGAAATCAGAACCTTTACTTCTGATATGGAGACTTCACATAATGCTGTGGACAATGTTCAAAATGTCCACCTGTGTATACTGTATATTTTAGGTAACATTAATTGCATACAGAATCACTTTGGCTCTATATTACAAACCCATCGGTGATTTGTGTGCCACCTAAGAAGTGCTTGAGGGAGACTATCTCGGTAATACAACATCCGACGGAGCGTACCACAACTTTGTGTGTCTGTATAAAAGCAGAACCATACAGCATGGTCCCATTGCTATGAGGATGAAATATGAAAGATCCATAATGCAGCAGGGAGCATAGACCCTTTGAAAATAAGAAAAAAAAACAATCTAATTCATTTAGATAATACTTTGCAGACTAGTAGTGGACATTCAAAGTAAAAATTCAAGAAAGCATAACTTGCAAACATTTGCAGCAGAGAAAGTTCTTTTGGAGATGTGATGCCATTTTCCTGGTCTTACAAATTAATATGAAATACGACTGTGCCTGTAAAATGCCGGTTCTCAAGACTATCGATTAAGAGGACAGCTAGGTAGATGCATCCATGTTTTTTATACTACCACTTCTTTCAAAACGGAGATTTAGGGTGATTTTGAAGATGTTTAAATTTAGTAATTTCTGTGTGAATATTAAGTTTCTTTTTTTTTGCAGCCTGAATGCGTTTATAATGTACAGTAGATCATATGTATAAAGTAGGTCAGTGTAATAAAAAGATATACAGTTGCAAGGAGAAGTAAGTGATCCTTTTGGAATTGAGTAAACATCCACAGTGCATAAAGAAAAAGCAAGCAAACCCTTGAATTTAACTAATTAATTACCGCCAAAACGTGTTTCTATGGAGATCATTAATGGTCCTTAAACTAGGCACCACCTTTTTTATGGCAGCCTAGTACGGGTCTCCTGTGTAGCAAAGAGCAGGAGCTCGGTTCCTATATGACAGTTGGGCTACTGCTATAATGGTCCAGATCGGCAGATGTGCACATTGAGGCTATTTAACCTCTTAGATTCAGTGGTCAATCGCAACCGTAGCATCTTAGTGGTTTAGAGGGAGGGAGTTTCCTCTCACAGGAATCAGCACCCTGCGATTGACATTGTGGAGTGCAGATGTCTTTGCATAGCAGCTGGGGGCCTAATGAAGGCCCCCTGGTCTTCCTGAAGTGTATGGCTTATCAGGCTGTGCCAGAGCAGCAGCATGATAGTGCCTGTCAATATCCCACTGAAAGTATAATCACCGAAAGAGAAGACGTCATCGGCGCAGGCGCACTGAGGGAGTGCTGAGGAGGCGAGCCTCCTTCTCTCAGAGCGCCTGCGCCGAATCAAGACAGGCGCGCGATTTTTGAAATGCAGACAGGGCCAGCCAGAGGAGGAGATCGGGGCTGGCCCTGTCAATCAACAGAAGGAGGGGGCAGTTTTCTGCGGCTGCTACCAGCAAGTAGACGCCCTACTGGCTGGTAGACAGGTAATTAGCATATTATAAAAGTACGTTTTTTGCCTTATCTACAGAACGAAAATGATTAATAACATAATGCTTAGTGGGGTGACAGAAGCCCTTTAAAGATAATACAACTGGATCCGTTCATAACGGATACAGCCGGTTGTACTATCAATAATGGAAGCGTTTTTGTTGATCCCTGCCGGATCAGGCAAAAACGCAAGTGTGAAAGTAGTCTTATAAGGCAACTTTACTAATGTGATTTTGCCTAATCCTTGTCCTAAAATACACCGAATTTGCCACATTACTTGCATGTAATGTTACATTAAGGTTTAGACCTGTTTTTCTACCCAATGCACCAGAAGGAATAATTTTGATGCAACGGAGAGTTGGAGTAAACATCTGTCCGTTTGAAACAAAGCTGTATATTTATGTAAAACTAGAGAATGACATATGTATGATTTTGATTGAATGAATGCATTTTTCTTAAATAACAACTTTTTCTGATTTTTCTCTTCTTTTCATATGTTACAGTGATCCACCCTCGGGCGTGCAAGTGCCTTTCAGTAAAGTACTGATGGTTTGGGAATGAACAAATTCTATGATGTTGGCCTTTTTTTGACTGTATTGTAGTCAGATCATCTTCATATAGAAGTAATTTCACTTCTGAAGGCTTATGTAGACCATATCCTCGGCATATCAGTGATTTCTTGGCTTTTTCACTAGGAGTGTCCTATCATTTGGATTTAGCTTAATAAAACAATAGGTGTGATTATATTGTACTTCTGTCTATAACTCACAATGTTTTCCATGCACAACACCATTACTGATAATTTACTTTAATGATAACTTGTCATAATTAGACCTCTTTCACATGAACGATACAGATTGTGTCAGGATCTGCTGATGGTTTTGCATGCAAGTTTAACCAGTTTTTTTTTGCGATTGCAGAGCTATGGGGACTGGGTATTGCGGATGTGCTAGCGGCCATCTAGCAACCCATGTCCTCAGCTCTATACACAAAATCCCGGTGACAGGTTCCCTTTAACACCCACAAGTAATCTATAGCCAGTATGAAAACAACAGATGCAAATGTGCACTGCCCCACCAAAACATTGCCCTAGATACACATCCACAATGTATTGCTACCAGCCCACATGGAATACAATGGCACACAGTAAACACACATTGAAACAGTATTCCTCCATACAGACAGGGAAAAGATACAAGTCACAGGGGTGCAGTTCACACCTACAATTATCCGCGGCCAGTACGCAGTAAACAGAGGCGGCTGTGCACTGCCACATGGCCTTAAATACACAACCACAATATTCACCAACCAGCCCACGTGGTATACAATAGTGAACAGTGCAACAACGACATTATCTTATCCCCTGCCAATCGCCTCTTTTCTCCTGACTCCCCATTGTATCCTGATGAGGAGTAGTGAGCCTCAGAGTCAGAGCAGTGGCGGACGCCGACAGCAGAGAGCCCCTGTGCAGGGAATGTACCTGGAACCACCCCCCCCCCCCCTTTCCCCCAAACTACACATACAAATATACCGTAAATATATACGTGCAAATAAAAAAACATCTTGTTAATATGGGTCAATATGTTTACAATATGTATATATATTTTTTCATACTAGGTCACGCCTCTAACTCTGCCCAAAGCATAACTATACAAAACCAGTCATATTAATGTCCCCACATAGTTATTATTCCACCTATGTACCTGCACATGGTAGTAATGCCCACACTGTTCCCCCTTCACAGTAGCTATGCCCAGATATGTGCCCCCTTCACAGTAGCTATGCCCCCTTCACAGTAGTTATTCCCAGAGATGCCCACTTCACAGCAGTTATGCCCAGATATGTGCCCCCTTCACAGCACTTATGCCCAGATATGTGCCCCCCTTCACAGCACTTATGCCCAGATATGTGCCCCCCTTCACAGCACTTATGCCCAGATATGTGCCCCCCTTCACAGCAGTTATGCCAAGATCTGTGCCCCCTTCACAGTAGTTATGCCCAGATATGTGCCCTCTTCACAGTAGCTATGCCAGATATGTGCCCCTATGCAGTAGCTATGCCCAGATATGTGCCCCCTTCACAGTAGTTATTGCCAAATATGTGCTGCCTTCACAGTAGCTATGCCATATATGTGCCCCCTTCACAATAGTTATGTCCGGAGATGTGCCCCTCAGAGTAGTTATATCCAGATATGTGCCCTTTTCACAATAGTTATATCCAGATATGTTCCCCCTTCACAGTAGTTATGTCCAGATATGTGCCCCCTTCACAGTAGTTATCAGGGGCGTAACTAAAAGTGACTGGGCCCCACAGCAAATATTTGTAAGGGCCCCTCCAGCCTTCTGTGTAAACCCCACTCCTTTGGCACAGTGTAGCGGTATACTGTATATTGTGTGGCACAGTGGATGTTAGATGTGTATAACATAAACATATTTCATATGGAAACTTACAGTTACTCGACCCTTGGGGATCTCGGACACCACTTCAACACTTGGCCGGTGGCTCGGCGGAGCTGATGTTGTGCTTTATCCTAATGAGAAAGATTTCATAATAAGGATTTGGAGAAGGGGCAGAGGATAGCAGAGCAGGGAGAGAGGCTGGTGCTGCTACTAGGGGGTCATACCATGGGGGAGTAATAAAGCCCAATATAATGCCCCCCCCCCCCCCGTAGTAATAATTCTCCTTATAATGTGACAGTGCAAAAATACCCCCTTGTAATGCCCCCAGTTGAGCTAATGTCCCCATAGTGCCCCCATAGTGCCCCCATAATGTCCCAGTATAAAATACCCCTATATAGTGCCCCCAGTAAATTCCCCCATAGTGCTCCTCTCCCCCCTTCCTGCTAGTGCCCCCCATAATGTACCAGTATAAAATGCCCCATATATAGTGCCCCAGTAGATGCCCCTCAGTGTCCGGCCTCTGATAGGCTGCCGGCCTAGTGTCCCCCATAATGCCCCCCAATAATGTGCCAGTAAGTGTCCCCATAGATGCCCCCCCATCATGTGCCAGTATCAAGTGCCTCTCTCCTCCCCCCCCACATGTCCCAGTATCATAGTGCCATCTCCCCCCCTCCAATGTGACAGTATCAAGTGCCTCTCTCCTTTCCACCCCCCATTTATTATTTATTATTATTTATTATTAAAGCACCATTCATTATATAGCGCTGTACATATGATAAGCGGTGCACATACATAATACAGACAATTGCACTAATCATAAACAAGACAAGTTACAAACTGGTACAGAAGGAGAGAGGGCCCTGCCCGTGAGGGCTTACAATCTACATGGTATGGGAGAAGGACAAAGTAGGTGCGAGTTAAGTTGGTCATGGCGGTATAGAGGCAGCAGGGTCACTGGTTGTAGGCTTGTCTGAAGAGGTGGGTTTTCAGGTTTCTTTTGAAGGATTCCAATGTAGGTGAGAGTCTGATATGTTGGGGTAGCGAGTTTCAGAGTATGGGGGATGCACGGGAGAAATCTTGGAGTCGATTGTGGGAAGAGGCGATAAGAGGAGAGGAGAGAAGGAGGTCTTGTGAGGATCGGAGAGTGCGTGTGGGGATGTATCGGGAAAGTAGCTCAGAGATGTAGGGAGGGGACAGGTTATGGACGGCCTTGTATGTATTTGTTAGTACTTTGAAGTGAATTCGCTGGGCAATGGGGAGCCAGTAAAGGGATTGGCAGAGGGGAGAGGCAGAGGAGTAATAGGGTGAGAGGTGGATTAGTCGGGCAGCAGAGTTGAGGATAGATTGGAGGGGTGCGACAGTGCTAGATGGAAGGCCACAGAGGAGAATGTTGCAGTAGTCTAGGCGGGAGATAATGAGGGCATGTACAAGAATTTTCGCAGATTCAAAGTTAAGGAAAGCACGGATGCGGGAGATGTTTTTGAGTTGGAGGCGGCAGGTGGTGGAAAGAGCTTGGATTTGCGGTCGGAAGGAAAGTGCAGAATCCAAGGTCACTCCAAGGCAGCGGACTTTGTTGACCGGGGAGAGTGTGCAGCCATTGATCATGATAGATAGGTCTGTTGAGGGGGTTGAACAAGATGGGGGAAAGATTATAAATTCTGTCTTATGCATGTTAAGTTTTAGAAAGCGAGAGGCGAAGAAAAATGATATAGAAGATAGACATTGTGGGATTCGTGATAGTAAGGTGGTGATGTCTGGACCAGAGAGGTAGATTTGTGTGTCGTCAGCGTAGGAGTGATACTGAAAGCCATGGGACTCTATGAGCTGTCCCAGGCCAAAAGTGTAGATAGAGAAGAGCAGGGGTCCTAGGACAGAGCCTTGCGGGACACAAACAGAGAGGGAATGAGACAAGAAGGTGGTGCGAGAGTGGGAGACGCTAAACGTCCGATCTGTGAGGTATGATGTGATCCAGAAGAGGGCTAGGTCGGTAATGCCAAGAGATGAGAGAGTTTGCAACAGAAGGAAGTGGTCAACAGTGTCAAAGGCAGAGGATAGGTCAAGGAGAAGGAGGACAGAGTATTGTTTCCTGGTTTTGGCTGTCAGTAGGTCATTGGTGACTTTGGTAAGGGCAGTCTCTGTCGAGTGGTGGGGTCGGAAGCGAGATTGTAGGCGGTCAAAGAGGGAGCAGGAGGAGAGGTGGGAGGACAGTTCTGAATGGACATGTTGTTCAAGTAGCTTTGAGGCATACGGAAGAAGTGATATGGGGCGATAACTGGACAAGGAAGATGGGTCAAGTGAAGGCTTTTTGAGGATGGGCGTAATGGTAGCATGTTTAAAAGCAGAGGGGAAGACACCAGAGTTTAGTGATAGGTTGAAGAGATGAGTTAGGGTTGGGATAAACACTGTGGTGAGGTTAGGGATGAGGTGGGATGGGATTGGGTCAAGTGCACAGGTGGTCAGATGAGATTTGGAGAGTAGAGTGGAGAGTTTTTCTTCTGTAATGGTGGAGAAGCAGGTTTTGGGAGAAGAGGACCGAGCAGTTGTGTAGAGGGTCTGTGGGGACTGTGTAGTGAAGCTTTCCCTGATGTTGACTATCTTTTGTTTGAAATATTTGGCAAAGTCCTCAGCTGAGAAGAGAGGAGAGGGTGGGGGCGCTGGGGGGCGGAGAAGGGAGTTAAAAGTGCTAAAAAGTTGTTTAGGGCTGTGTGACAGGGAAGATATGAGAGATGAGAAGTAGGCCTGTTTTGCATCAGCGAGTGAGGATTTAAATATGAGGAGGGATTGCTTGTATGCGGTGAAATGATCTTTAGAATGGGATTTCTTCCATTGCCGCTCAGCAGCCCTGGAAGCTTGTCTGAGTTTTTTGGTCAGGTTGGTGTGCCAGGGTTGTCTGTTCATTTTTGGGGTTTTGTTGTGTGTGAGGGGGGCAACAGTGTCCAGAGCTGTACTTATTGTGTTGTTATATAGGGTGGTAGCAGCTTCTGGGTCTTGGAGGGAGAAGATGGTAGAGAGTGAGAGAAGAGAGTCAGAAAGCAAGCAAAAGTCGAGATGTTTAAGGTTCCTGCGGGGGTGTGTTAATGTGTGGAACGGGGGAGCAGCAGAAGAGACCAGTGAACAGAAAGTGAGTAGGTTGTGGTCGGATAGGGGGAGAGGCAAATTAGAAAGGTTAGATAGGGAGCAGAGGCGGGTAAAGATCAGATCCAGAGTGTGACCATCTCTGTGGGTGGGAACTGAAGACCACTGTGATAGGCCGAAGGAGGAAGAGAGTGACAGGAGTTTAGAGGCGGCCGAGTGGCATGTGTCAATAGGGATGTTGAAGTCACCCATGATGATAGTGGGGATGTTGGCAGAAAGAAAGTGTAGTAGCCAGGTGTTAAAGTGGTCAAGAAAGATGGTGGCTGGGCCTGGAGGGCGGTAAATGACGGCTACTTGAAGGTTGGAGGGAGAGTAGATGCGAACAGAGTGTACTTCAAATGAGGTGAGCATAATGGAGGGTGGCAGTGGAATTGGGCTGTATGAGCAGGTGTCTGATAGGAGAAGACCAACTCCTCCACCATGTTTGCAGCCGGGGCGGGGGGTGTGAGTGAATTGAAATCCACTATAAGAGAGTGCAGCAGGGGAGGAGGTGTCTGAGGGTGTCAGCCATGCTTCTGTGAGACCCAGAAAGGAAAGGTTTTGAGAGATGAAAAGTTCGTGAATGTGCGACAGTTTGTTACAGACAGAGCGCGCGTTCCATAATGCTCCTGCAAGAGGAACCAAAGGAGCAGGGGTCAGAGGAATAGTTATTAGGTTTAAGGGGTTGCAGAAATTTGTAGAAGGAGATTTGTAGTGGGACATGGAGGTGATAGTGGGGATTTGCTGAGGGGGTCCTGGATTTGGAGAGATATCACCAGCAGTAAGGAGAAGCAGAGAAAGTGTTAATAGATGAGAATAAGAGAGGGCATGAGGCGTGTGTGTGTGTTTGGGAAGGAAGTGTTTTATGTTGGCAAACAGGTTTGTGCAAGCGATCAGATGAGAAGGTAAATGTAGGAAGAGATGAATAGTTCCTTGGTGGGTGAATGGATGTGGGGGTATTTCAGGAGGTGTTGGAAAAGTGGGAAGAGTAAGAGGAAAAATTGAAACATTGTTTGCATTAACTATGTCTGTATTTACCTGTGGTCCCCTTCTGGTCCAATTCTGGTATAATTCAGTCTGTGCACTTAAGAGTGGCACTTGAGAGATGTGGCATTTAGAAAGACCAAGGTCTGAGAAGACCTAGGACCTTAGATTTATACCACTCAGTGCCACCCCCCATGTGCCAGTATCATAGTGCCAAAGAGATACTTCCCACCCCCCATGTGCCAGTATCAAGTGCCTCTCTCTTCCCCCCCATGTCCCAGTATCATAGTGCCATCTCCCCCCCCAAAAAAGTGCCAGTATCAAGTGCCTCCCCCCCATGTGCCAGTATCATAGTGCCAAACCCACCCATGTGCCAGTATCAAGTGCCAACCCCCCCCCACATGCCAGTATCAAGTGCCTCTCTCCTCCCCCCATGTCCCAGTATCAAAGTGCCAACTCCCCCCTCCACAAAAAAAGTGCCAGTATCAAGTGCCTCTCTCCCTCCCCCCCATGTGCCAGTATCAGGTGCCAACCCCTCTCCCCCCATGTGCCAGTATCAGGTGCCTCTCCCCCCCCCCAATTGCCAGTATCAGGTGCCAACCCCCCCTCCCTCCCCCAGTATCAAGTTACCCCCGCTCCCCCCATGGCAGTAACAGTCGGGTATTAAAAAAAAAAAATCAACACTTCTACTTACCATGTCAGCGATGCAGCCTCTTCCTGTGTCCCGCCCTGTATGTCCATATATGGAGTCAGTGCTTGTATTTCAGAAAAGTTTCTGCTGGGATTCGAACCCACGCCCTTCTGTATCAGAGGCAAAGCACTTAACCACAAGACCATAAGAGCTGCCTTGCTGCTGACTGAAAAAATATGAGACTTCTACTGTTATAGCTGGCTAAGTGTACATCTATACACATGACAGCTGCTCATATATAGAGATATAGCAGAGCTGAGTGTGCTGGGACAGCTGTCATATAGAGATATAGCAGTGCTGGGTGTGTTGGGGCAGCTGTCATGTGTATAGATGTACACTTAGCCAGCTATAACAGTAGAAGTCTCATATTTTTTCAATCAGTTGAAATGCAGCCTTTATGGCTGTGTGGGTAAATGCTTTGCCTCTGATACACTGATACATTGGAGATTGTGGGTTCGAATCCCAGACACATCAGGAGACATTAGGAGACAGTAAGATTAGATCACATTAGCGAGGGGGCCTGGTCAGCCGCTGCTGTGAAGGGGCCCTGAACATTAAGACAAGAATCGATATTTAACTAACTTGAATAAACTGTCACACACGCTGCCGGGGCGCCGGGCCCCCTTGGCAGCCCGGGCCCCGAAGCAGCTGCTTCCCCTGCTTCCCCGGTAGTTACGCCACTGGTAGTTATGCCAAATATGTGCTGCCTTCACAGTAGCTATGCCATATATGTGCCCCCTTCACAATAGTTATGTCCAGATATGTGCCCCTCAGAGTAGTTATATCCAGATATGTGCCCTTTTCACAATAGTTATATCCAGATATGTGCCCCCTTCACAGTAGTTATGTCTAGATATGTGCCCCCTTCACAGTAGTTATGTCCAGATATGTGCACCCTTCACAGCAGCTATGCCCAGATATTGTCTCCCCTTCACAGTAGCAGTGTGATGTCTGACACTACATTGTGCTGCTGCTATGGAGCCAGGGCCATATTTAGATTTTATGCTGCCCTAGGCACTTTAGTGCCGGATTCCTACACCCACTGAAGTCCATATTTTTTAGATAGCTAGGACTTTAGCTATCCCTCAGTACTCCCTCATACGCTTGCACAATTAAAGGGCTGACCTGTTACATGTGCACTTGGCAGCTGAAGACACCTGTGTTGGTCACATGTTCATATGTGCCCGCATTGCTGAGAAACATGATGTTTGATTATATGAAAACGGGGGCATTACGATTACTTCTAGAGGCTACGCTCTCTCTGTAACTGCCGTGCCCTCTACACTTTGACATGGCCAGGTGTGGTGACATGTTCACTGCCAGGCCCTGTCAAAGTAGAAAGGGAGCGGCAGTTGCAAAGAAACCTGAGTCTCTAGGAGTAATGGTAACGTCCTCGTTGCTCCTAGAGGCTCATTTGCATAAATTAAAACATTATTTTTCTCAGCAATGCGGGCACATATGAACATGGGACCAACACAGATGCCTTCAGCTGCCAAGTGCACATGTAACAGGTCAGCCAATTTCATAAGTACAAATCTGCTGACAGATAAACTTTAAAGCAGTTGTCCAGGTTCAGAACTGAATCACCGGCACTGATGGGTGGCTTTATAGGCTAGGGCAGCACTAAAGCCCGTCCATTAGGACCCCTACAGTGCCCTCTGTACTAATAAGGCCCCTCTATATTCCACCCCTAATAGAAATAAGGCCAGTCTATAAGGCACTCCCATAGAGCCCTCAGTAGTAGTAATGCTTGCCACCACTGCCCACAATATTTATAATGTTCCCTGCAGTGCCCCCTGTAAGTATCATTTCTCCTTTCATACCGCCTGGAGTTATAAACTTCTCTGTAGTGTCCCCATACATTATAATGCCTGTCCTCTCCCTACAGTATTCTATACAATATAGTCCCATGTAAATAACATCGCTCCTCCCCCTCCAGTCTTCTATACTATGCAGTCCCATGTAAATAACACCAGTCCTCTCCCATCAGTCTTCTTTATGATACAGTCCCATGTCAATAGCCTCTCTTCCTTACAATATTCTATAACATACAGTCCCATGTAAATAACTTAAATCCCCTCCTTCAGCTCCTCCAACACATAGTCCCATGTAAATAACATTGCTCCTTACCCACCAGTCCTCTATAATATCCAGTCCCATGTAAATAACACCAGTCATCTCCCCCAATCTTCTGTAACATACAGTCCCATGTAAATAACACTCCCCCCTTCAGCCCCTCTAACATATATTCCCAGTTAAATAACATATTTCCTTCCCACTAAGCAGGGAGAAGGTTTAATAGGGGAGAACCACATCTCCCAGCATTTCTCTGGCACTTACGTTCATTCCATGGCACCACAGGTCTCCACTGGTCTCCACTGCGCCTTTTTCTGCACTGGTCCTACCACCACTTCCAGTGTTGAAAAGATCACATGACTATGATGTCATCGCAGGTCCTTCAGCTATGGAGTATAGGCAGAACGGGCAGCAGATCACAGTAAATCCTAATCAGCCCGCCCCACCCCCACCCCAAGGTGACCAGGTTACCCTGGCAGAGGAAGGGAGGGGAAAAAATAATAAAATAAATAAAAAAAAACACCTCAGCTGGCACTGGGAAGGGCCCCCTCTCTCTCTCTGGGCCCCTGTGCAGCTGAGCCAGGCCATATGTCCACCCCTGATTCACAGCTCTTATTGCCTAAGTTAGGTTGTGCTGTGCTCCACTACCACAATGAGTACAGCACACAAATAGGGACGAGTACATACATAGAGACAGCATACATAAGGATGGGGGAAGAGGTGCACAATAATTTAACAAAATGGTTCCTGTTGAAAAGGGGCAGCAATATTTAAAGGGATTGTTCTGCCCCCTTACACATCGATCCATTCCTACTGGGCAACACAGGACCAGGGTCGGACTTGCTCACCAGAGTACTAGAGGATCCTCCACTGGGCCCAGTCTTTGAAGCCACAGTGGACCCCAAAGGTCCAAAAGAAAAATCCATTTGGAGCTGCGATTGGAGCTATCACTTGCCACTAGGGTCTATTTCTTCGGATCAAAACCAATTAGACTTTGTAAGTGATTTTGGGCTTGGACTCTGATAAAAAAATATCCTCTGGTTGGCCCAAGGAAGCAAAGTACGACACTGTACAGGACCCCGTTTTCCTCATTATCATGGTGTTCCCAACTGTCAGACTCCCACCTGGTCAAACACTTATCTACTATCCTGTTCAGAGAAAAACTGTTCGTGGGGTAGGATAGGTGTGCAATATTGTCATTGTTGATACTGTATTTTAGTTAGTACCAAAGGTCTTGTGAGATGTGTGTGTCTCCTGAGTGACTTGTTCTAGACCAGTTCCCTAACATACACATATACCTCTCGTCAGAATGGGAGTTTGTGTAGAATAGTTCTGTTACTAGGCATACACAGTATAACAAAACAACCCAGTCTATATAACTGATGTCAGGAGTTGTTCCCGAGCAACCAGTCTGTTTTAGATTACTCAGGTATTCGGCCCAAGGCAAATTGCCACATAAATAGAGGCAACAAGGTGGCAAGCAAGGTTTGTCAGCAGATGACGTATGAGGGAATCCCTCGCCAGTGAATCACAGACAACACAGAAAGGCAGGGATTCCTCCACATTTTTAGAGGCAGCACTCATGATCTTATGTAATTTTATAGTTGCAATATAACTACAAAAATCCATTTCACTTTCTCAGATAGCATCTTTTCTTCCAGAAGAAAGAACGTCCAAGAGATTGTCATCGCCCTCATAGAACAGTGACTAATACACAAAATATTCCTATTAACCATCTAGTTAGCTAACCAATAACATTCCAATAATAACTGTCTGGGGAGCAATAAGACTATTTCATTATGTTTATCCACTTGGAAGTTTGTCAGAAAACTACCCAGACTTTTATAGACTTTAATTACGTAATACATAATTAATTTTTTTAGGTCCTTTGATGGTTTATACAATGAAACCCGTTTGTGTTTCTGGCAGCTCTTCTTGTGTATTCTAATGAAATGAATGGAAAAGAAGGGCTGTTATCTATCCATCCAGACAACCACTTTTCCTATGCCCTATTGAGGACAGCTTATCTCCATCAGTTTAGAACTTAGACCTGTAGATCAGCATTCGATTGTTGGGAACTAAGCGTTCCTTCCCTGCAATCGCCTGCTTGTCAGTGAAGGAGAGTGCTGTTATTACATGCAGGGATCTCCTCCACAGTATGAAGAGAAGTGATCGTTAATACCATCACTCATCCCCATGCGGAATCCTTTTTTGGCAGCAGCAGCAGATCATGGTTAGGTGATTTTTTTGGCCTGCTTAAAAATTATGATTGTCCGATGGAGTATTTGCTCATTCATCTGGTAATCAGCGGCACCTTTACACAGGCTGATCATCTTTAACGAGTGTTCATACGACTGTTCCTTATGTCCATTTCTTATACAGCCCTTAGAAAAGGGGTTCTAATTAATGGATATGGCTATTAAAGGGGTTTACCTATTTTAGTTATTTATGGCATATACATAGAACATGCCATAAATATCTGATCGATGTGTGTCTAACCTCTGGGATGGGACTCACATGTACTTCCAGACCGGGATTCCCCAAACCAGGGGGGCACAACCTGCGGCCCGGGGGCCACATGCGGCCCTCGATACCATTCTTTGCGGCCCCCAACCATCTGGTAACAGATTTGTATGCCTATGTCTAGTGTCTGCTCACATGTATCTTTCATGTATTTTCCCATTAGATGGGAGTACTAGAAGTGTAACCAGACATTAATGATATATACGGTATGTTTAATATGCCATAAATACAGTATTTCAATTGGTAATACCTCCTTTAAGTTATATTTTCGGCCCTTGGAATTGGTTCAGGCTGACAATGTGGCCCCCAACCAGAAAAGGTTGGGCACCCCTGCCCCAAACCCTGTGTTCTGGTCACTGTGAATGAGAGATGGCAGTGCAAGCAAAGCTCTCTCCATTCTGTTCTATTGGGAAGCGCTAGAAATGAATGGAGAGAGCAAAGCATGCGCAGTCAGCTCTCCATTTACAGCGGGATAGAAGATGAGGGACCTATTTACCACAGTATTTTCATAAATGATCATTATATTGGTGTCCTGAGAGTCTAATCATTGTAGAGCATTTGGAGCTGGTAGTGCATATGTAACACCCCAGAATGGCATTACCACCTTTGCACCTTGCTACTGTCTCCTATGGTTAACCACGTGTCATCCTATGTATTAATCTCCAGGTCCTACAAAATGTGTATTCATAATCTTGTTATGTAACTGTTCACGTGTGATGTGCCTGAATCGCCAGCAAACACGACAGAGCTATCTCACAGAGAATGGAGCTTTTCTTTCCATTCTAGCCACCCTTCTGTGGCGTGGTGGGCTTGTCCCGCTTGCTGCAGGGAGGCAGGAGTTTAATTTAGAGTGAGTTAGAGTTTACCCCTGCCAAGGGAGGGTGTGCAGCAGGTGCACGTCCCTGTTGGACGAGCCCTGCCTGGACCAGCTTGAGCACCCTCAGCTCAGCTGGACATGGAGGCAAAAGCTGGAAGCCTCAGAAGCTAGGCGGAGAACGTTTTTCCTGGACAAATCTAGAGACAGACCAGACTGCAAAGTTAAGTTGCAGCATACAGCAGAAGCTGAGTTCCATAGCCAGCCTGTTAGCACAGCAGAGCCAGAGAGAATCAGACGTAGCAGAGAGGAGTTAATGACAAAGCCTGCTGGAAACCAAGATAAAGCCTGTAAATTGTTTGGAGAAAAGTTTATTCAAGTAAAGCTATTTTCAACTTCATCGCAAGATCTGGACTCAATTTATTCTTCATCCCCTACTACTACTACTACCCCATTTTTTTGCTTTCAGAAGGCCACACCTGGGGTTCCAGCGTATCAAGGTAGGAGCACAGTGACACGTGCTTCAACATTAAGGGACATTTAGGCCACCCTACACCACTCTGGCATTTCTACACCTACCATAGTATCACTAAAAGGGGCCCTGTGCCCTTGTTGCTTTGTTGCTTCACTGCAACTGGTGTCACGACAAACATATACTTTAAGGGACCCCAAGTATTGCTCCCGATGGCTGCACATGTGTTGTATAAACTGTGCGACAACTAACTATGTAGTTCCACAATTCTGAGTGCATGCGCCGTCTGTTGCAGCATGCGCCGGTTCTGTAGTTCGACAAGTAGTTTGTTAACTGTAGATCTACTTGTCCTGATTGGTGAATGGGTACACATCCACAATGTGGGTTGCACATGGCCGGTGCCCGCGTATTGCGGACCCGACAGGCATGGCCGTGTGCATGAGCCCTAAGGTGTCCCTCTGTGAACGTCCAAAAAGTTGGGAGGTATGGAATAGTGATGTGTGGTGTAGATGTTAATGGATACCAATAACGAGTAGTTTAAAATATATATGGTGTATCCGGCTTATACAACCATTGCGACTTCCTGGATTTTAGAGTTATTTGGAATGTTATCAAAACCTGGATTGGACTAAAAACCTGAACTGGACTCTGCAGAGGATGTGGCAATCTTTGTCCCATTAAACAATAGGATAATGGAGCGTGGCAAGCCGAGGCTGATGGCCGCATGATTCTTGAGCTCCAGCACCCAGTGACTTTTCAAAGCTCTCAGCCCTCAGAATCTGTCTCAATTGAAGCAAACTCTCCGCTTCTACCCTCGTCATGGCTTGGGAGAAAAGAATCTGGCAACAACAAGGCAAGTTGGACTTTTATTTCGACAAAGAAAAAGGAAGCAAGGATTGCGTGTCCCTGCCTGACTCCCGCAGCATGGCACCTTCTCCTGCTTCATCCTCGGCTAAGGCAGACCGGGACCAACCAGCGGATACAGACTCACACGAACATCCCAGGTTACACCAGAGGGGACCCACCGCCCTTTGAGACGAGACTCACTGAAACAGGCCATGCCAGACGGCAGGCCTCTCTCCCACGTGGCAGCCTCCATTTCCCCCCTCCTCTGCGCATGATTCTCCTCAGGTGAATCCCATGTTCCTGATACCCTAGAAACCATTCCAAACTTGGATCAATTTAATACCTCTGACCAACCAGCCTCAGGGACCTTAATTAAAGAGATGTTACTGGAAGTCAGCAAATCCCTGCAATCTGACATACACTCCTTGATTTCTCCCCTCCATGCTTCTATCCAGGGGCTCCTTGCCAGAGTCTCATATGTAGAAAGTAAAATGGGAGACTTCGTGTCTTTCCACAAAAACCTGGTAGACACCCATAATGAGCTGTCCGAAGAGATGGAAAAACTGCAGGCCAAAATAAATGACCTTGAAGATAGGTCCCGCAGGAATAATATTAAGTTCCGGGGAATTCCTGAGGACATTTCTTATACAGAGCTAAAACGCTATTTGTGCTCTCTTTTCCAAGCTATTCTGCCTTCCCCCACAGCCCAAGAATAGATGTGGTGATAGACAGGGCCCATATGGTGCCAAAACCCATCCATCTCCCTTCCACTGCCTCAAGAGACGTCCTAGCACAAATCCATTATTACCATGTGAAAGAAATGCTACTGGCAGAAACCAGAAAGAGAGAGGTTTTACCCTCACCATTTCAGCAAGTCAAGCTGTACGCAGACCTCTCAGCGGTCACCTTGAGACAATGCAGACAACTTGCTCCAGTCACTCTAGCCCTGCGAGACCACAAGATAGCATACCGCTGGGGATTCTCGGTCAAACACCAAGCACAAAGGACTGATCGTCCGCCGACTTTGGTACTCATGACAGCCACACTATGAAACTTAGCCCCATAGTACGGACTTCTCCCACTCATCTGCAGTGGCCCTTGAGGCTGCATTTTCTTTCCCAATTGTTTCTTTCGTTTCAGTTTACTTATTTGGACTCCAGCACTCTCGGAGGACTTTGCCATTTTGGAGACACTACTCTATGTTTGGCTGCATATCCTGCTCAGTGTATTGGGTGGGGCGGGGGGAGGGGGCCATCTGGGTGTCCAAAATGGGGGGCCCTTAAATTGGGGCCCTCCATCTCGAGCCGCGGAGAGGGCTCATTCCAAAGATTTTCTTTTGTTCACATGGTTATTAAAATACCCTCTATTAATGTCAGGAGCCTGAACTGCCCACAAAAGAGATCCTTCTTATGGAAAGAGGCCTTGGACCTCAGGCGTGATGTCCTGTGCGGCCAGTAGACCCATGTCATGGCAAAGGATAGCCACAGACTGAGACACCCTAAATTCCCTACAATAATCCAGTCCCACTTTCGCAGAAAACAAAGAGGAGTGCTCCTGGCGCTTCGGGACAACCTAGCCTTTTCCAATATTTGTAAAATAGTCGATGACTTGACTCCTATTCCTGCATTGACCTATTTCTGGTTGACAAAACCCTACTCCCTTAGCTTTAGACTCCACTATTGGCCTAATTATGTGGTCTGACCACGCAGCAATTACTCTCTCCCTTCAGGAGGCCCACACTATTCCCTACAAGGGTCTATAGCACAATAATGCCTTCCTAATATCCCACCCATCCTACAAAAAAGAACTAGAAATGGCACTGAAGGAGTTCTTCCACTATAACGTGGGCTCCGTATCTTGCCCAATGATGCTCTGGAACGACCATAAGGTGTTCATCAGAGGAATATTCCTCAAAATAGGCCACAAAGCAAAGAAAGAAAGACAAAAACATCTAGGACCTTTTGAACTCCATCAGGGATCTTGAAACCTAGAATAAGATAATTCCCCTTTACATAGACCAACTTAGAGACTTTAGAATTCAGCTCTGGGAGTGCCTCCTCTATAGATATGAGCGAAATCTCAAAAAGATTAAAACTAGATACTACTCACAAGATAACAAAGTGGGGAAACTGCTAGCGAATCGCCTTAAATCTCGAGCTGCAAAATCTAGGATCTCATATATTTTACCCTCCCATGGAGTCAACAAGATCATACTGTAGACCCACAAGGAGTTGCTGATAGATTCAAAGAATACTTTTTCTCCTTATACAATTTAAGTTCCACGGATATCCCAATCTGACATTTCTGAACAACCTCCAATTGCCGTCAATCTCCGACGAATAATTAAACCAGCTGAGCTTCTCCATCACTGCCCCTGAACTACAAAAAATAATAAATTCCCTCCCCTTACAGAAGTCCCCGGGGCCTGAAAGACTGTCAAACTGCAACTACAAATCCTTTCTTATGGTACTCCTCCCCCATTTACTAGACACACTACCAACAGGTTTCTCTAATGGCACTTTCACAGACGAAATGCTTAAAGCCATAATAGTCACTATCCCTAAACCAAGGAAAACCCCAGACTCTCCGCAGAACTTTCGGCCTATAGCCTTGCTAAACACAGACTTAAAAATCTATGCAAAGGTATTGGCCTTGTGTCTGGACCCTATCCTGCAATCTTTAGTTGACTGCGACCAATTCGGATTTGTAAAGGGCAGAAACATCATAGGCAATACAAGAAGAGTGTTAAACATCATTGATTTTGTGGAGAGATCGGGGGCAGAAGCGGTCCTGGTAATATTAAATGCCAAGAAGTCCTTCAACCATATCAACTGGTCGTTTGCTTTCTCGGTGCTACAAACCATGGGTATATAATACCAACACTTGCTGAAACCAGCAGAATACAACACGTGGTATACAACCATCAACTTCTCTATATAAATTAAATCAATCCATCTTTATTATAACAGATAAAATGACATACATGATAAAAAATATATAAAAAAATCGAGGAATGCAGGAAAGTGAGGATAAAACCTCCAGACCCAAGGCTAATGCAGTTATCAGTATAATTGCAAATAACACTGTTGTGTATGCAGTGCGCCAGAACAAAAAATATAACAAGTGTGGCCCTACACACATGTATATCAGTTCGCCACAAAAGTGGCATATAAATGAAAATAAATCATCCAACAGAGTGAGGGCCACCTAGCTATAGATAGCAATATCAAATATAATGCTGGCAAAAGCATAGATAACAGTGGGCAACATGAGCATATATAATAACAAACCTGGCTGGAGGAACGACCATGGGTATATGCGGCCCTTTCTTAGTCGCAATCCAGGCCCTATACAACAATCCATCGGAGCTAGTATATGTAAATAACACCCTATTCTCAGAATAATATAACAAATAGCACCCACCAGTGCTCTCCATTGTCCCCCCTCATATTCATATGCTTTATAGAACCCCTAGCACAAGCCATCTCTACAGAGCACCAGAGCACAATGGAAGTCAATGGGAGAACCAGAGCATTAAACCAGGCACCCCCTGCTCTGAAGAGCGGAGGGTGTCTGGTTCACAGGAAAAGGTCAGAAATTGATGGAAACACCACTGAAATGGTTCGGGAACAGCATGAGGAGGATGTCTGGATGCATCTTGGACTCCCAGGTCGCTGGTAGGATGTTGTCCAAGTAGTACGCCACTTTTACAGACTAACAAGAATATGCACAAAACCGAAGATAAAATCGATTTTAGAGGAAAAATTGTTAGGAAACATTCTTTCCTGTATATTTACTTGTATATAAAGTGCAAGTGCTGCCAAAAATTACAAGGAAGAGGCACTCCGATACAACCTGTATATCACATAATGGTGGGCCTCAAGTACAATTGTTCAGGTAGTGGGACTCCTACACTTATAAAGCCTATACACTAAGTTAAAGGGCTGCCAAAAAATGCAAGGAACCGACACACCAATACACCCTTTATTACACATATAGGAGGGCATCATGCACACCCTTGAAAAATTATGATTGATGGCCTGCTGGTGACCCTCCAAAACATTAGGGGCACGGCCTGCTGGTGACCCTCAAAAACATTAGGGGCGAGGGCCTGCTGCTGATCTGACCATCTAAAACATTAGGGGCGAGGGTTTGCTGCTGAGCTACCCTCTAAAACATTAGGAGCGAGGGCCTGCTGCTAATCTGAACATCTAAAACATTTGGGGTGAGGGTCTGCTGCTGAGCTGACTCTCTAAAACATTATGGGGGAGGGCCTGCTGGTGACCCTCTAAAACATTAGTGGTGAGGGTCTGCTGCTTAGCTGACCCTCTAAAACATTAGGAGCGAGGGCAGCCTAATAAGCATGTTGATATGATGGAGGAGGAGGAAGACGAGAAAAGGAAGATTGAACCATATACCCTTTTTTGTGGTGGAAGGGGTGCATGGGAATACAATGTATTAAATACACCATAAAAGCTACATTTAGTGCTTTTATGTTTAGCCACTTTCCTCTGGTGGAGTAGAGAAGTCAGGGGCAATCCAGGCCTTGTTCATTTTGATAAGAGTCAACCTGTCAGCATTTTCAGTTGACAGGTGGATGCGCTTATAAGTTATTATGCCCCCAGCAATACTTAATACCCACTCCGACAAAACGCTGGCAGCAGGGAAGGCCAGCAACTCCAAGGCGTAGAACGCCAGTTCGTGCCACGTGTCCAGCTTGGACACCCAATAGTTGTAAGGCAGAGGGATCACTGAGGATGCTGACATGGTCTGCTACGTACTCCTTCACCACCTTCCAAAACTTTTCCCTCCTTGTGACACTAGGCCGCACATCAGGGTGAGGGTGCTGGCGGGATGTCATGAAACTGTCCCAGGCCTTGGGGAGTGTTGCCCTGTCTCTGTTGGAACTGCTGTGTGTTCCCCTCGTCTCCCCTCCTCGGTTGCCCAAGGAACTATCTTAGGCCAGAGTTGTCAGTTGGAAATTTTTGGAGCAATTTTTCCAAAAGGACCTTCATATATTGCACCATTTTGCTAGTCCTCTACACCATAGGAATGAGAGATGAGAAGTTCTCTTTGTAGCGGGGGCCGAGAAGGGTGAACAACCAGTAATCGGTGTTGGCCAAAATGCGTATAACGCGAGGGTCACGGGAAAGGCAGCATAACATATAGTCAGCCATATGTGCCACAGTCCCAACAGACAAGACTTCGCTGTCCTCATCAGGAGGATGACTCTCAATCTCCTCATCCTCTGCCTCCTCTTTAGTCCATCCACGCCGAAAAGATAGAAAAAAACTGCTATGGGTACTACCCTCTCTAGCAGAGGCAACCGTCTCCTGCTCCTCCTGCTCCTCATCCAATTTGCGCTGAGAAGACAAATTGAGGGTGGTCTGGCTATCACCCTGTGTACTGTCTTCCCCCATTTCCACCTCTTCCACATGCAAAGTGTCCGCCTTCATTGTAAGCAGCGGGCGTTTCAGTAGACACAGAAGTGGTATGGTTACACTGATAATAGCAGCATCGCCGCTCACCATCTGTGTCGATTCCTCAAAGTTGCGTAAAACCTCACAGAGGTCAGACATCCATGCCCACTCGTCGCTTGTGAAGAGCGGAAGCTGACTGGAAAGGCGACGACCATGTTGCAGCTGGTATTCCAATACTGCCCTCTGCTGCTCCCAAAGCCGGGTCAACAAGTGGAACATGGAGTTCCAGCGCATGCTCACGTCGCACAACAGTTGGTGAGCTGGCAATTGCAAGCGCTGCTGCAGCGTTGCCAGACCGCCGGCAGCTGTAGATGACTTTCGGAAATGGGCACACACGCGGCACAGCTTCACCAGTAGCTCAGGCAAATTGGGGTAGGTTTTGAGAAACCGCTGAACCATTAAGTTAAACACGTGGGCTAGGCATGGTATGTGTGAGAGCTTGCCAAGCTCCAAAGCCACCACCAAGCTATGGCCATTATGAGACACAACCATAACTGGTTCTAGGTTGAGTGGTGAGAGCCACAGCTCATTCTGGTCCCTTATACTCTGCCACAGCTCTGCGGCGGTGTGCTGTTTGTTACCTAAGCAAATTAGTTTCAACACGGCCTGTTGCTGCTTCCCCACTGCAGTGCTACAGTCCTGATGGCTGACTGGTGCTGCAAGATGGCAATTCAGAGGTGAAAGTGTAGGAGGAGGTGGAGGAGGAGAAGGGGGGGGGGGGGTTGCAGCCACTAATGTAGGTGGTGGCAGAAATCCTGATGGAAGTAGGGCCCGCAATCCTTGGCGTCGGTAGCACAGTGTGCCATCCCAGGGTACGACTCACTCCCGGCCTCCACAATGTTCACCTAGTGTGCCTTCAGGGAAATGTAGTGTCCCTGGCCAAAAGCACTTGTCCATGTCTCAGTCGTTAAGTGGACCTTCCCAATAACTGCGTTGGTCAGGGCACGGGTGATGTTACGGGACACATGCTGGTGTAAGGCGGGGACAGCACACCGGGAAAAATAGTGGCGGCTAGGGACTGAGTAACGAGGGATGGCCGCCTCCATCAGGCTGCGGAAAGCCTCAGTGTCCACAAGACTAAATGACAACATTTCCAGCGTCAGCAATTTGTAAAGGTGCGCATTTAGTGCTATGGCCTGTGGGTGGGTGGCTGGGTATTTGTGCTTTCGTTCAAAGGCCTGGGGTATGGACATCTGTACGCTGCGCTGGGACACAGAAGTGGATGTGCTAGCTGATGGTGCTTGCGAAGATCCAGGTGCAGGGCGGGAGGCATCCGGGCCTGCATCTTGGACAGGAAATTGGCCAGCACGTAACACAGGGGAAGAGGAGGCAGTGGTGTGACCCGCAGACACTCATTGTGGATCCAGGCGTTCGGCCCACCTATTAGGGTGCTTTGATGCCATGTGGCGGATCATGCTGGTGGTGGGGAGGTTGCTAGTGTTCACGCCCCTGCTCATTTTGGTATGGCACAGGTTGCAAATGGCAATTCTTTTATCATCCGCACTTTCCTCAAAAAAGCGCCAGACTGCGGAATACCTACCCCTTGGCAAGGGAGATTGCCGCAAGGGGGTGCTCCGGGGAACAGTTGCGGGCATGTTTGGTGTGGCCCGTCCTTTCCTTTTTGCCACCCCACTGCCTCTTCCAGCCTGTTGCGGTGCTGCGGATCCCTCCCCCTCTGTACTGCTGTTGTCGCTCAGCTTGCCACGTTCCCATGTTGGGTCAGTGATTTCATCGTCCACCACCTCCTCTTCCACTTCCTCACTCATGACTTATTGACCTGACAACAACCTCACTTATTGACAACTGTGTCTCATCCTCATCATCAACCTCTTGAGACACTAATTGCCGTTGACTTATTGGCAACTGTGTCTCATCATCATCATCCACCTCGTGAAACACTAATTGCCGTTCCCCACCGTCATCTTCTTCTGACTGTCGATGCTCATAAGTTTGGGAATCAGTGCACAAGTTCTCTTCATGTCCCTCTTCAAGCGAGCTTGGCGAGAGGCCCAATTTAAGGAATGGCATTGAAAAGAGCTCCTCGGAATATCCAAGTGTGGGATCACTTGTTTGCCAAGAATTTCCATTGTGGGAGGAAGGAGGATCAGGGTAAGGATTCTGTTGACCAGACTCTTGGCTACTGAGACTGGACTTTGTGGAAGACAGGGTGGTGCTTAACCGACTAGAAGCATTATCTGCTGCTATCCAACTGACCACCTGGTCGCACTGGTCTGACTTTGAGAGTGGTGTCCTGCGCCACCCTGCAAACTGGGACATAAAGCTAGGTATCGTGGATGAGTGTGTTTCTCGTGCTCTGGCAGCAGGCAGAGTATTACCGCGCCCAGGACCATCGCTTCTGCGTGCAGCATCAGCAGCACAGCCACTTCCCCGTCCCTTACTGCTCACCTTGAGCATATTAAATGGTATATATTGTGGGGATTTGCTCTGGTAGACAGGCTTGCGGACGCAGTACAGAGGCAATGACAACGTCTTTAACTTAAATAGTGCAATGTTTTATTCACACAGACGCAAAGTGACAAAATAACAGTTTCAAGAAAAAAAAACGTTGCCTTGAGTCTGGTGTTTGTTCACACCAGGCTGCAGCACATAAGTCCTTGAAGGAAGCAGTAGTCCATGTGCTTTTGTCCACAAACAATGTAGCAGGCCTAGTCCAGGACCAAACGCTCAAGCTCCAACACCCAGACTGCCAGCACTCCACTAGCAGATGGAGGATAATCCACACAGCTGAACATGCTGGCGGGGTTTTTATATCCCAGCCAAAATCCGGCCTGGAACAGTGGGGAACAGCCACCCACCCTGCTTTTTGGCTGCTCCCAATAAGAACCGGCCCGGATTGGCTTTACAGCCATTCTGACAGCTGAAGTGTCAGACTGCACTACAGAACTGACACTTCAGGAAAAAAATCAGGTTATTACCTCACCAAGGCCAGTAACCTCGGTGACACGTATCTTCCGTCAATGACGGCTCCTTGTTCCTTCTTACAATATGCTTGCAAGTATGTCACACGTACAGTAGTGCAGGTTTTGTAAGTGTATGCCCAAATAAATGACACTGAATGACAAAGATATTTAGGATGCTCAAACGTTAGACAGGAGATGCAGCGCTGTTAATGTCGCTGTCACCAGCGGTGAAAAAATTACACTGAATGTCACAGATATTTAAGATGCGCAAACGTTATACGGGAGATGTAGCGCAGGTAATGTCGCTGTCACCAGCGGTAAGAAAAAATTACACTGAATGTCACAGATATTTAGGATGCACAAACGTTATACAGGAGATGTAGCGCAGGTAATGTTGCTGTCAACAGCCGCCAAACAATTGCGCTAAATGTCACAGATATTTAGGATGCACAAATGTAACACAACTGATGTAGTAGAGGTTGTTTCACTGTCAGCAGCGGTCAAACAATTGCACGCAATTTAGCGCAGGTTGCTCTAATAATATATATTGCAGCCAGATAAAACAATAGTCAAATCAATTGGTCGCTTGAGTTCTGGATCCAGAGTCCAGGAAAGCATATCTAGGGAGGATCTGTACATTATTGATTAAGGTAGTGTCGTGTTATCTGGAGCATGAGGATATAGCTCCAGTGGTCTAAGCAATAATATAAATAACCTAGATACATCCTGGGACATGTACTCTTCAGTATTTGGAATGTGACAATACCTGGTGCCGCTCTGTGGTGGAGAGGAAAGGATGGCAGGAGAAGATGTGTGCAACAGCACTGAGGGAAGACGCCAAACCACGCTCGTTCGGTCGGCGTCTTTTAAGGTAGCGTGCGCTTGTATGTCCGGCTAGTGCGCATGCGCCAGGTCCCTGCGTGTCGTGTGTGTTCCAGGCCTCGTTTTGCTAAGTGAAGGTCAGTATTAGCGATCGAACTCTCACGGGACTTCGTGAATGTGTTTGCCTGGTCCGGCCCGTGCGCATGTGCAAGGTCCCTGCGTGTCATGGGCGTTCCAGGCCTCATTATGCTAAGCGAGAATCAGTAGTAACGATCGAAGTCTCGCGTGACTTCGTGCGTGTATGGTGTGAATGGCCAGGTATATCATTATGTGTCTGTTACATAGAGTTTGTATAAACAGGTATAGTTGTCACGAGTTGGAGGTCCCAGGAGAGACCACCGCGTCGTCAAGCAATAAACGGAAATCAGGTACAGACACATAAGAGTTTATTGCACAAACAAAACAGGGAAGGCAGCACAGAGAAAACATGAGCTCTATGTACCGTCAGCACAGTGGGAGAAAACCCCCACTGCGCCACTGTCTAGTAATACTCCAGAGGGGCGTAACTAAGCAACTCCTGGTTTTCACTAGAGCCCTAGATGGTAGGGTTAGACTTAGCCGCAGGAAGTTGCCAGGGTCCACTCTGGAGCGTGACCTATACAGTGACAGCAGGAGCGAATGGACAACAGGTACCAGAAGGTACCGACGGCACATAGGCAAACATAACTATAGACAGGTAAATACAAAACAGGGTAAACAATAACATAAGCAGGAGTTCATGCAAGGGAGCAGGAGTGGCAATGAGCAGAGAAGGACTTGCTCCACCAGAAGTAAACTGCATGGCCTTGTCATGCCACTCTGCTGCAAAGGCTTGCAGAACACAGACATATGAATACAAAACAGGGGAACTAATAATACGAGCAGGAGTTCACGCAAGGGAGCAGGAGTGGCAATGAGCAGAGAAGGACTTGCTCCACCAGTAGTAAACTGCATGGCCTTGTCATGCCACTCTGCTGCAAAGGCTTGCTGAACACAGACATCAGAATAAACACAAAGTAACAAAAACATAACTGACAGAACAGATAACAGAAAGACAGGAAGGAAGACATCAAATGAACAAGTAGGGAAACCCACAGAGCACAGACAGACACGGATCCCATGGGTCAGCAGCATGGGAGAAAGAGTACAAACCAGGAGCAGAGCAGGACAAGACAACACACACCAGGAGAGCTGACACAGAACTGAGGAAACCTCAGCCTTATATACAGGTTCCATGGGTGCAGCAGAGAGACCACACCAATGGAGCAGACAGAGGATTAACTCCTAATAGGAATACAGGGGAGTTAACCCATACAGAACCACAAATACAGAGGAACGGAGCTGCAGCGAGAGCATAGACAGAAGATCACAGCCAGCGGTAATGACTGTGACAATAGGGATGGAAAGGAAGAGGGCATACTGGTGGAAAAAGAGGGGAAATTACGGAAGTATGAAAATGTATAAAGCTGGGGAACGTTGCACCGAGGTTGAGAAGTAAATATGCCAGAAAATGAAAGAAGAAGGAAAAAAGGAGGAAAAAGGGAGGAAAATAGAGAGGAAAAAGGGGAGGAAGGGCTTACTATTGATTTCAAATGATACATTGTCCACGATGGCACCAGGCAAGCACAATATTCTATGGGATCTGAAATAAATGAAAACATGTGATTATTATACGGGACAAGGTTGATTATAAGACATATATCAAACAAATATGGTATGAGTGCATCCTAAGTGTTTATGTTAAACTCTGGATCTCGTAGTCTCTATTCATGCCTTTTGGTTCCAAGCTATCCAGTCTGTGTATCCAAAATGCTTCCCTGGTTTTCAACATTTTTACGCGATTGCCCTCTCTCTTTGGTATCGGTATATGTTCTAGGACCTGGAATCTGAGTTGTGAAATAGAGTGGCCTGCTGCGTGGAAGTGCACCGGTACTGGTTGTAGTAGGTTTAACCGTCTTATGGTCGATTTATGTTGGCAAATGCGATCGCAGATTTTTTGCGTGGTTTCCCCTACATATGCCATCCCACACGGGCATTTAATTATGTATACGACGTAGGTAGGATCACAAGTGAAGAAATCGTTGATCTTGAAAGGTTTTCCTGACTGTGGGTAATAGACGGACGACCCTTTCTGTATGTTAGAACATTGAAAACAATGTAGGCAGGGAAAAGTTCCTTTATGTTGGGTGGACAGGACAGTTTGCCTAGTAGTTGATCTCAGGGGCCCGATGTCCGCTCTAACCAATAGGTCCTTCAGGTTTTTATTACGACAAGTGCAAGATAAAACCGGGTTTTGAAATTCCTCTACGTGAGGGTATGCCTTGTGTAGTAACGGCCAATGAGCTCTAATGCTATTCAGTATTTTATTAGCTGCTAGGTGAAACGTGTGAACAAACGCTACTCGTTTAGTATTTTCTGGTCTCGGTAAAATGGGCTGGTCTAGAATTTGTACTGTCTTTGGGGGGTATCCTCTATCCAAAAACCGTTTTTGCATCTCTGTGAGCCTTCTCTGGCATGGAGGGGTAGCTTTCACTATATGTTTGATCTTTGTGTATTGAGATTTGGGTATTGATTTCTTTATGTGAGGTGTGTGAAAGGAGATTGTTGCAATCTGTCGGTTTACGGTAGAGGTCGGTACTCAGGGTGCCTGTGGTGGTTTTGAAAACTGTAGTATCTAGGAAGTGGATGGTGTCCAAGTGATGTTGGATGGTGAACTGTAGTTCAGGATAAACTAAATTTAGAACTGTATTGAACTGTAAGAGTGAATCTAATGTTCCTTCCGAGATACAGAATACGTCATCAATGTAACGTTTCCATGTCATGACATGGGTGATGAAGTGTGGATTTGAGTAGAGGAAAGATTTCTCAAAGCATGCCATGTAACAATTAGCGTAAGGGGGCACCACGTTAGACCCCATTGCGGTCCCCTGTAGCTGCAAGAAAAAATCGTCGCCAAATAAAAAGAAATTATTGTGTAAGACTACGTGTAGTAGGTCCATACATAAAGATATGGTTTCAGGGCTCAGTGTGGATGTCTATAGGATCGATCTGACCGCCGCTAATCACTTGTCGTGTTTAATGGATGTGTATAGACTGGTGATGTCCCATGTGACCAGGATGGCATCTTGTTTTAGTGGAGGTAGGTTGTCAATCAGTTCCAAGAAGGAGGATGTGTCTAGCAGGAATGAACGTGTATTCTTGACTAGAGGTGTCAAGATTTTCTCTAAGAAAATTGATAGATGGGCCAGGATGGAGTCTTTAGAGACTACTATTGGTCGGCCTTGTGGATTGTTCAGACATTTGTGGATTTTTGGTAAAATGTAAAAGACAGGTGTTATCGGATGCGCGTTGGTAAGAAAGGAAGTGGTGGCATCATCTATAATGTTGAGATTCTAGTAGTGTGTCAGTATGGTGTTGATTTTTATCGCGATGTTATTGGTGGTATTGTTTTGTAATCTACAGGACACCTTTGGATCTTCTAGTTGGCGGTAAACTTCTCTAATGTATGCATCTCTATCCATAATCACTAGTGCGCCCCCTTTGTCCGCTGCTTTAATAACGAGGTCTTTCCTTTGTTGTAAGGACTTGTGGGCCTGTTTGTCGCTATTTTGTAGATTGTGTGTAAATCAAAATTTTCCTCCACTGAGGTCCCTTTGAAATTTGGACAGATTTTTTTAAACAAATCTAATGAAAGTTTCAACTCCAGGTTGATTTTTTGGGGTGAAAAATGTGCCTTTGTATCGTAAACCCAGATTACTGATTGAGATCTGTGGTGGGGGGGTAGTGCGATTCATGTGTATGGTGTTTTCTGCAAAGTGTGCTTTCAATCTTATGTTCCTATATAGTCTTTGTAGGTCCATTTCAAGTTAAAATGTGTCCACTTGTCTGGATGGACAGAAGGAAAGCCATCTTTCAAGTAGAGAAACACATTGCCCTACTTCTCCTGAGTACGGCGATACCACATGAGTGACACTTTTTTGCAGCCAAGATGCGCAAAGGGGCTGTCACGGGGTTCCGAAGGTGCACTCGGTCCCCCATTGCCCGCAGAACTGTTGCTTAGCTTTTGGAATGAGGTTCTGTGTTTGACCTCATTCCCAGGGCGGCTTTACTAGCTGGGTGGCTCCTTGCTCCTAAGTCTGCCTTGAGCGCCGAGCTGATCACTCGGTGCTCGACTGGTTGGTCTGTTGGTCATGTGACGCTGGCCACGTCACATGACCCTCACTCCCCACTATAAATACAGGCAGCCTGCTGGCTACAGGTTGCCTGTTAATTTCTAGGTTCCTGGTATTTGTTGGACTGCTGAATACTTACCTGATCCTGTTCCTTGACCATCCTTTTGCCTGATCCTCCTGTACTGCGCATCCGTCCTGGTATTGTGACCTCGGCTCCCACCTGACTACTCTCTTAGGACTCCTCTTGTACTTCTCTGCTCTCCTGGTATTTATGACCCCGGCTTCTCCTGACAATTCTCTGCTTGCTCCATTTGTACTTTGCAGCTTTCCTGGTATTGACTCGGTCCGTTCACGTCCTGTTGTTTGTCTGTCTGTCATCCCTGCACTTACTCCAAGTTAGGGATTGCCGTCCAGTTGTCCCCTGTCATTAGGACTCGCGAGGCAAGTAGGCAGGGCCAGGGGTAAGGGTGGAGCGCAGTGGTCACTTCCCTTCCCCCTGTGTGTGTGTGTACGCGACCGTTACAGGGGCCGAAAGTCCAATGAGTACCTTTTAGGAGGGCATTTTTAGGCATTTGGATTCCAGACTTCTTCTCATGCTTTAGGGCCCCTAAAATGTCAGGGTAGTATAAATACCCCACATGTGACCCCATTTTGGAAAGAAGACACCCCAAGGTATTCCGTGAGGGGCATGGCGAGTTCATAGAAGATTATTTTTTTTGGCACAAGTTAGCAGAAATTGATTTTTAATTTTTTTTTCTCACAAAGTCTCCCTTTCTGCTAACTTGTGACAAAAAGTTCAATCTTTCATGGACTCAATATTCCCCTCAGCGAATACCTTGGGGTGTCTTCTTTCCAAAATGGGGTCATTTGTGGGGTGTTTGTACTGCCCTGGCATTTGAGGGTCTCCGCAATCATTACATGTATGGCCAGCATTAGGAGTTTCTGCTATTCTCCTTAGGCCTCATGCACACGACCGTTGTTTGGGTCCGCATCCGAGCCGCCGTTTTGGCGGCTCGGATGCGGACCCATTCATTTCAATGGGGCCGCAAAAGATGCGGACAGCACTCCGTGTGCTGTCCGCATCCGTGGCTTGTGCTGTCCGCGTCCGTGGCTCCGTTCCGCGGCCCCGCTAAAAAAATATAACATGTCCTATTCTTGTCAGCGCACATACGGACGTCTGAATGGAGCCTTACAGGGGGGTGATCAATGACATGGGGGTGATCAGGGAGTCTATATGGGGTGATCAGGGGTTAATAAGGGGTTAATAAGTGACAGAGGGGGTGGTGTAGTGTAGTGTGGTGCTTGGTACTACTTACAGAGCTGCCTGTGTCCTCTGGTGGTTGATCCAAGCAAAAGGGACCACCAGAGGACCAGGTAGCAGGTATATCAGACGCTGTTAACAAAACAGCGTCTAATATACCTTTCTGATGTTAAAAAAAATCGCATCTACAGCGTGCCAGTGAATGATCAGCGCTGGCAGGCTGTAGTTCAACTGGTTTACTTTGCGATCCTGTGAGCGCGCGTTCACAGGAAATCTCGGGTCTCACGAGATGACGCCTATTGGCGTCATCGAGACCTGAGAGAGCCGGAAGGAGGTTAAAAAAGTGAATAAAGCTCAAAATCCTTCAAATAGCTTTTATTTCCATACACACAAATATATTGGGAACACTACACATTCTATTCCAAATCGAAACGTGAAGAAAAATATATCAAATGTGTGTTGTTCCTCTAAAGAAATTGAAGAAAAGTGAATATTAGACTGTTCAAAAATATAGCAGTGTTTGTATTCTTCTTTACAAACTCAAACATTCACTATATAAACTGAAAAATGTTTGAAGATTTTGCTTTCCTTTGAATCACTTTACTAATATTTAGTTGTATAACCACTGTTTCTGAGAACTGCTGTACATCTGTGTTGCATGGAGTCAACCAACTTCTGGCACCTGTGAACAGGCATTCCAGGCCAGAATGATTGGACTACATTCCACAGTTCTTCTCTATTTCTTGGTTTTGCCTCAGAAACTGCATTTTTGATGTCACCCCACAAGTTTTCTATTGGATTAAGATCCGGGGATTGGGCTGGCCACACCATAACGTCAATCTTGTTGGTCTGGAACCAAGATGTTGCACGTTTACTGGTGTGTTTGGGGTCATTGTCTTGTTGGAACACCCATTTCAAGGACATTTCCTCTTAAGCATAAGGCAGCATGACCTCTTCAAGTATTCTGATGTATTCAAACTGATCCATGATCCCTGGTATGCGATAAATAGGCCCAACACCGTAATATGAGAAACATTCTCATATCATGATGCTTGCGCCACCATGCTTCACTGTCTTCACAGTGTACTGTGTAATTCAAATTACATACTAAATGAATATATGAAATACGATACACATGAAAACAGATAAGGCAAAATACTTAGGTATTGAAATATCTCCTACCTAATGCAAACAGATCACATAGGTCAATATTGTACTGGTTTGGGAATGCTGGTTATGACTGAGAAGCAAATTGTATAAACCGGAATTTGAACTGCACAGCTATAACTACACCATTATTCTTTTTGTTTATTGTTTTTACATACAGTATACTAATCTTGTGCTACATGTTATAAGCTGAATTCAGTGTTTGGGGGTCGTCTAACAAACTGTCTCCAGCCACTAGACCCAAAAAGAACAATCTTACTTTCATCAGTCCACAAAATGTCTCTTTAGGCCAGTCAATGTGCTCTTTGGCAAATTGTAACCTCTTCAGCACGTGTCTTTTTTTTTTAACAGTGGGACCTTGCGGGAGCTTCTTGCAGATAGCTTGGCTTCACATAGGCGTCTTCTAATTGTAACAGTACTCAAAGGAAACTTTAGACCTTCTTTGATCTTCCTGGAGCTGATTGTTGGCTGAGTCTTTGCCGTTTTGGTTATTCTTCTATCCATTCGAATGGTAGTTTTTCACTTTCTTCCACGTTTTTCAGGTTTTGGTTGCCATTTTAAAGCATTTGCGATAGTTTTAGCTGAGCAGCCTATCATTTTATGCATTTCTTTATATGTTACTCTCCAATCAACTTTTTAATCAAGGTACACTGTTCTTGTGAACAATGTCTGGAACGACCAATTTTCCTCAGAGAGAAATGCACTGTAACCAGCATGTACAACATTTGCTGCCTTCCTTCCTTAAATAAGGGCAATAATTGCCACCTGTTTTTCAAAGAATGAATGACCTCACTAATTGAACTCCACACTGCTATTATTTTGAACATGCCCCTTTCAATTAGTGAATCAATTACACAGAATCAGCAGCATGTATGTCATAACTGTTGGGTCTGTTGGATTTCTCAGGAAGGTGAAAATTGGCTATGTCTGGAAGGGTTAAGGGGTTTTCTGAAAGTAAAATATTGATGACCTAGGTCTGTGATGGCTAACCTCCAGCTGTGGTAAAACTACAACTCCCAAGATGCACACTTGCTTGGCTGTTCTCAGAACTCCATAGAAATGAATGGAGCATGCTGGGAATTGTAGTTTCACCACAGCTGGAGTACCGGAGGTTAGCCATCACTGACCTAGGTCATTAATATCAGATAGTTGAGAGTCTGAATCTCAACATCCCCACCAAACGTGGTGCTTAAACTGGATGTGACATTACAGGCCAAGGAAAAGGTCCCAGCACTCACCCCAACAGCACTACCTTTTCCAACAGCTGATTAGTAGGGGAACAGAGAATTTGACCTCACCGATCAAGCACTGAGGACTGGTTATCAAAATGTAACTCCCGGAAATCAGACATTATATTTCCAAACAATAACAGGGGACCCTTGTGACAAACTTGCTTGTTGCCAAGCAACTTTCACAATTCACATCATGTCCTAATCTACCAGTAAATTTGCAGTCATGTCTGGATGAATTTTAACATAAGTTCATTGTTACACAGCCAATTAGTAATGATGAAATATCCAGACTTATGAAATATACAGAATGTATTGTGGCAATGTGAACATTGAGGTGTTGTTTCCCCAGGTTCCAGTCCGGGACTTAGGGCATGCTCATGTCCAGGGATCCTATTTAATCCTGCTACTGGATCTTGGGTGGGTCTCACTCAGGACGAGTCTGTGTGCAGCAGAGGCCTGGGAAGGCTCTGTACAAGTGGGCTCAGCCGAGCTGGCTGAGGGGCCACAGGGCTAGGTGTTAGCCTGAACTTTGGGGGACTCTGCGAGGTCTTGGAATCGACGGTCGCTAGGCCAGAGTCAGGAGGACTTCTGGGCCACAATCCCCCAAAAGGTACTGGACTTTGTTACAGCCTGGAAGTGCTGGATTGTTAGGCTGGGAAAAGCCACAAGTTCTTCCCGTGTGTGAACGGAGCTTTCAGTGAGGTAGGGAGTCCTCATGTTTAGTTAGAGCCCAGCCGGGCAGGTGTTTTATTTGTATTGTTTGTTTTGGTTTTGCTGAGGTACCAAATAAAAGCAATGTTTGGCCCCTAACCCTGTGGTCGATGAAGATCATTGTGAGAATGACCCCCGAATAAGAGGCGATCCCTTACAGTATCAACCATTGTTCTATAGAACACAGTATTAATGCCTAATCCATTATTGTACAGGGTGCATTTGTGGGCTGGTAGAATTCAACATTCATGAAATTTTCAAATGTGTCTCACAGAATCCATATAAGGGAAATTTAGAAGAATTGCAGTTTAGGGGAGCACTCCATCTAAGCCAGAGCACTTCCCTCACTTTAGAAGGCAGTATACATGGTATATGTCCCTATACATTAATCCCTGCAAGAACAGTCATTAATAGAACACTCCTGAAAAAGTTGTGCCTGTATTAAAAAAGAAATTGTGCCTGTATATCACATGCAACTACTGCAGCCAATCACTGGCATCTGCGTTCTTCGCATGAAAGGTTATGTAATTTCGCTGCCATAAATTTTTGCACTATTGCCTAGCATTACAAATAATGTGCTAACTTTATTCAATGGGTCATTACTAGGGATGAGCGAACCCGAACTGTATAGTTCGGGTTCGTACCGAATTTTGGGGTGTCCGTGACACGGACCCGAACCCGAACATTTTCGTAAAAGTCCGGGTTCGGGTTTGGTGTTCGGAGCTTTCTTGCCGCTTTTTGAAAGGCTGCAAAGCAGCCAATCAACAAGCGTCATACTACTTGCCCCAAGAGGCCATCACAGCCTTGCCTACTATTGGCATGGCTGTGATTGGCCAGTGCAGCATGTGACCCAGCCTCTATATAAGCTTGGGTCACGTAGCGCTGCACGTCACTCTGCTGATTCAAGCATAGGGAGAGGTTGCTGCTGCGACCTTAGGGCGAGATTAGGCAGATTAACTCCTCCAAAAGACTTAATTCAGTGATCGATCTCCAGCTGTGGATCATTGAAGTGCTGATATTGAATTGCTCACTTTTTTTAGGCTGCCCAGAGCGTTTTTATATCACTTTTTTCTGGGGTGATCGGCGGCCATTTTGTGGCTTGTGGTGCGCCAGCACAAGCTACCACCAAGTGCATTTAACCATCAATAGTGTGGTTATTTTTTGCTATATCCTACATCAGCTGCAGGCTGAGCCTGTGTCACCCAAGTTCATTTAACCATCAACAGTGTGGTTATTTTTTGGCCATATACTACATCAGGTGTAGGCTGAGCCTGTGTCACCCAAGTGCATTTAACCATCAACAGTGTGGTTATTTTTTGGCCATATACTACATCAGGTGCAGGCTCAGCCTGTGTCACCCAAGTGAATTTAACCATCAATAGTGTGGTTATTTTTTGGCCATATACTACATCAGGGGCACGTTGAGCCTGTCACCCAGCGCCTAAAAAATAGCCCTGACATTTATATTCCTCCAAATCAGTTTTAGCTGGTCAAGTTATTTGTAGTCACCGTAAAAGCAGAGTTTTTGTTCTGGGTTGAAAAAGTATTCCCAAATTTGCCATTTTCTAAATTGGTAGTTTCTGCTATATCAGGCCTACTTTAAATCTATCCCAAAAAGGGTATATTAGATTCAAGGTGCTGATAGTGTCATTCTGAAAAACTTAACACACACGCTACAGTGCAGATACAAGTCTAATTCTGTGATTAAAGGTATACCTGTCACACAGCGCCTAAAAAATAGCCCTGACATTTATATTCCTCTAAATCAGTACTGTTTTAGCTGGTCAAATTATTTGTAGTGACCGTAAAAGCACAGTTTTTTGTTCTGGATTGAAAAAGTATTCCCAAATTTGCCATTTTCAATATTGTGGTGAACGGGAACAATGAGGAAAACATCTAATAAGGGACGCGGACGTGGACATGGTCGTGGTGGTGTTAGTGGACCCTCTGGTGCTGGGAGAGGACATGGCCGTTCTGCCACAGCCACACGTCCTAGTGTACCAACTACCTCAGGTCCCAGTAGCCGCCAGAATTTACAGCCATATTTGGTGGGGCCCAATGCCGTTCTAAGGATGGTAAGGCCTGAGCAGGTACAGGTATTAGTCAATTGGGTGGCCGACAGTGCATCCAGCACGTTCACATTATCTCCCACCCAGTCTTCTGCAGAAAGCGCACAGATGGCGCATGAAAACCAAGCCCATCAGTCTGTCACATCACCCCCTTGCATATCAGGGAAACTGTCTGAGCCTCAAGTTATGCAGCAGTCTCTTATGCTGTTTGAAGACTCTGCTGCCAGGGTTTCCCAAGGGCATCCACCTAGCCCTTCCCCAGGGGTGAAAGAGATAGAATGCACTAACGCACAACCACTTATGTTTCCTGATAATGATGACATGGGAATACCACCTCAGCACGTCTCTGATGATGACGAAACACAGGTGCCAACTGCTGCGTCTTTCTGCAGTGTGCAGACTGAACAGGAGGTCAGGGATCAAGACTGGGTGGAAGACGATGCAGGGGACGATGAGGTCCTAGACCCCACATGGAATGAAGGTCGTGCCACTGACTTTCAGAGTTCGGAGGAAGAGGCAGTGGTGAGACCGAGCCAACAACGTAGCAAAAGAGGGAGCAGTGGGCAAAATCAGAACACCCGCCGCCAAGAGACTCCGCCTGCTACTGAGCGCCGCCATCTGGGACCGAGCACCCCAAAGGCAGCTTCAAGGAGTTCCCTGGCATGGTACTTCTTTAAACAATGTGCTGACGACAAGACCCGAGTGGTTTGCACGCTGTGCCATCAGAGCCTGAAGCGAGGCATTAACGTTCTGAACCTTAGCACAACCTGCATGACCAGGCACCTGCATGCAAAGCATGAACTGCAGTGGAGTAAACACCTTAAAAACAAGGAAGTCACTCAGGCTCCCCCTGCTACCTCTTCTGCTGCTGCCGCCCCGGCCTCTTCTGCTGCTGCAGCCTCGGCCTCTTCCTCCGCCTCTGGAGGAACGTTGGCACCTGCCGCCCAGCAAACATGGGATGTACCACCAACACCACCACCTGCGTCACCAAGCATCTCAACCATGTCACACGGCAGCGTTCAGCTCTCCATCTCACAAACATTTGAGAGAAAGCGTAAATTTCCACCTAGCCACCCTCGATCCCTGGCCCTGAATACCAGCATTTCTAAACTACTGGCCTATGAAATGCTGTCATTTAGGCTGGTGGACACACACAGCTTCAAACAGCTCATGTCGCTTGCTGTCCCACAGTATGTTGTTCCCAGCCGGCACTACTTCTCCAAGAGAGCCGTGCCTTCCCTGCACAACCAAGTGTCCGATAAAATCAAGTGTGCACTGCGCAACGCCATCTGTGGCAAGGTCCACCTAACCACAGATACGTGGACCAGTAAGCACGGCCAGGGACGCTATATCTCCCTAACTGCACACTGGGTAAATGTAGTGGCGGCTGGGCCCCAGGCGGAGAGCTGTTTGGCGCACGTCCTTCCGCCGCCAAGGATCGCAGGGCAACATTCTTTGCCTCCTGTCTCCTCCTCCTCCTACTCAGCTTCCTCCTCCTCTTCTTCCACCTGCTCATCCAGTCAGCCACACACCTTCACCACCAACTTCAGCACAGCCCGGGGTAAACGTCAGCAGGCCGTTCTGAAACTCATATGTTTGGGGGACAGGCCCCACACCGCACAGGAGTTGTGGCGGGGTATAGAACAACAGACCGACGAGTGGTTGCTGCCGGTGAGCCTCAAGCCCGGCCTGGTGGTGTGCGATAACGGGCGAAATCTCGTTGCAGCTCTGGGACTAGCCGGTTTGACGCACATCCCTTGCCTGGCGCATGTGCTGAATTTGGTGGTGCAGAAGTTCATTCACAACTACCCCGACATGTCAGAGCTGCTGCATAAAGTGCGGGCCGTCTGTTCGCGCTTCTGGCGTTCACACCCTGCTGATGCACGCCTGTCTGCGCTACAGCGTAACTTCGGCCTTCCCGCTCACTGCCTCATATGCGATGTGCCCACCAGGTGAAACTCCACCTTGCACATGCTGGACAGACTGTGCGAGCAGCAGCAGGCCATAGTGGAGTTTCAGCACCAATGACTGGGCCTCCATGCGAGACCTGTGTGCCCTGTTGCGCTGTTTCGAGTACTCCACCAACATGGCCAGTGGCGATGACGCCGTTATCAGCGTTACAATACCACTTCTATGTCTCCTTGAGAAAACACTTAGGGCGATGATGGAAGAGGAGGTGGCCCAGGAGGAAGAGGGGTCATTTTTAGCACTTTCAGGCCAGTCTCTTCGAAGTGACTCAGAGGGAGGTTTTTTGCAACACCAGAGGCCAGGTACAAATGTGGCCAGACAGGGCCCACTACTGGTGGAGGAGGAGGATGAGGAGGAGGTGGAGGAGGATGAGGATGAAGCATGTTCACAGCGGGGTGGCACCCAAAGCAGCTCGGGCCCATCACTGGTGCGTGGCTGGGGGGAAACACAGGACGATGACGATACGCCTCCCACAGAGGACAGCTTGTCCTTACCTCTGGGCAGCCTGGCACACATGAGCGACTACATGCTGCAGTGCCTGCGCAACGACAGCAGAGTTGCCCACATTTTAACGTGTGCGGACTACTGGGTTGCCACCCTGCTGGATCCCCGGTACAAAGACAATGTGCCCACCTTACTTCCTACACTGGAGCGTGATAGGAAGATGCGCGAGTACAAGCGCACGTTGGTAGACGCGCTACTGAGAGCATTCCCAAATGTCACAGGGGAACCAGTGGAAGCCCAAGGCGAAGGCAGAGGAGGAGCAAGAGGTCGCCAACGCAGCTGTGTCACGGCCAACTCCTCTGAGGACAGGGTTAGCATGGCAGAGATGTGGAAAAGTTTTGTCACCATGCCACAGCTAACTGCACCACCACCTGATACGGAACGTGTTAGCAGGAGGCAACATTTCACATTTCACTAACATGGTGGAACAGTACCTGTGCACACCCCTCCACGTACTGACTGATGGTTCGGCCCCATTCAACTTCTGGGTCTCCAAATTGTCCACGTGGCCAGAGCTAGCCTTTTATGCCTTGGAGGTGCTGGCCTGCCCGGCGGCCAGCGTTTTGTCTGAACGTGTATTCAGCACGGCAGGGGGCGTCATTACAGACAAACGCAGCCGCCTGTCTACTGCCAATGTGGACAATCTGACGTTCATAAAAATGAACCAGGCATGGATCCCACAGGACCTGTCCATCCCTTGTGCAGATTAGACATTAACTACCTCCCCCTAACAATATATTATTCTACTCCAGGGCACTTCCTCATTCAATCCTATTTTTATTTTCATTTTACCATTATATTGCGGGGCAACCCAAAGTTGAATGAACCTCTCCTCTGTCTGGGTGCCGGGGCCTAAATGTGTGACAGTGGCCTGTTCCAGTGGTGGGTGACGTGAAGCCTGATTCTCTGCTATGACATGAAGACTGATTCTGTGCTGACATGAAGCCAGATTCTCTGTTACGCGACCTCTCTCCTCTGCCTGGGTGCATGGGCCTAAATATGTGACAATGGCCTGTTCCAGTGGTGGGTGACGTGAAGCCTGATTCTCTGCTATGACATGCAGACTGATTCTCTGCTGACATGAAGCCAGATTCTCTGTTACGGAACCTCTCTCCTCTGCCTGGGTGCCTGGGCCTAAATATCTGACAATGGACTGTTCCAGTGTTGGGTGACGTAAAGCCTGATTCTCTGCTATGACATGCAGACTGATTCTCTGCTGACATGAAGCCAGATTCTCTGTTACGGGACCTCTCTCCTCTGCCTGGGTGCCGGGGCCTAAATATATGACAATGGACTGCTACAGTGGTGGGTGACGTGAAGCCAGATTCTCTGCTATGGGACCTCTCTCCAATTGATATTGGTTTATTTTTATATATTTTATTTTTATTTTAATTCATTTCCCTATCCACATTTGTTTGCAGGGGATTTACCTACATGTTGCTGCCTTTTGCAGCCCTCTAGCTCTTTCCTGGGCTGTTTTACAGCCTTTATAGTGCCGAAAAGTTTGGGTCCCCATTGACTTCAATGGGGTTCGGGTTCGGGACGAAGTTCGGGTTGAGTTCGGATCCCGAACCCGAACATTTCCGGGAAGTTCGGCCGAACTTCTCGAACCCGAACATCCAGGTGTTCGCTCAACTCTAGTCATTACGATTGCTGTGATACAAGATATTTATAACTTTTTATTTGTGCAAATTATTGTAAAAAGAAAAATCACTTGTGTTGCCAAATTCAGAAAATCCTAACTTTAAAATTTTTTTTTATCAATGGAGCCATTTTGTAGAATTGCTTGTTTCTGGTGGGCTCAATTGTAGTTTTTATTAGCACCATTTTTAGGGAAAATATAATATATTGTTTAGCTTTTAGTAAATTTTAACCCCTTAAGTACCAGGCCCATTTTTTGTTTTGCATTTTTGTTTTTTACCCCACACGTTCCAATAGTCAGAACTTTTCAAATGTATCATTAATATAGCCATACGAGGGCTTATTTTTTGCACAATAAGTTGCATTTTTAAGGGCACCATTTAATTTACCTTGTCTGTTATTGGAAAACAGAAAAAAAAATCTTTGTGAGGTTAAATAAAAAAAAAACACAACACAATTCTGCCAAGACTGTGTAAATTATAATCAAATGGCGTGGCTCTTACTGCACACAAAGGGATTTGGTGGGTGCATTATCTATTTAGGGAACCGCAAACCCAAACCGCCAAAAAAGTTAATAGGTAATAGGTAAATATAAATAGGCACACCACCGACTGGAAAAATATGTCGGACCACCTTTGGAATATTAAAATATGTCACCAATTTTATTACATACAATACAAATGAAATAATATATTGAAATAGAATAATAATCAAAAACAAATATATGTGTATAATGAATAGCAGTGATGATTCACATAACACAATAGTTACTAATTCTAATACATTTCATTCCTAAAAATATCTCACATAAAAGTCCAACAATGCCACCAAAAAGTGCAATAAATATTGGATCCCTAGGATATCATAAATGTTCAAAATTCCTGGTAATTTAACCTAATGATTCATATATGTAGGGCTGATATCAATCACAGTTCGTAATTGTTGTTCAGAATACATGATTTGCGAGGTATCAAATGTCACATAAGCTGTGTGGCTCATTTATACTGTTCCATGTCCGCCATACAGATCAGTATGGCTGGATCAGTTGGAAGGGATACACCTAAAGCCTGTACATGCAACAGGACCTCTATTACCCTTTTATAAACTTGTTTTTCTGTATGTTCGACCTTTTCATTTCTCGGTATTGATCTGTTTAGTTCCTTCAAACAACCCTCCAATCAAAACCTACATAAGTTCATTTAAATATCTTTTTGAACATCTGCGGTATTACTGCGTTTGTGTTGCGTTTTCTCATTCTACATGCGTTTTTTTGTGTAAATGTTTTGGTTTCATTGTTGAACCGCCTTTGGAGTAATACCTAGACTGGAAACTGAACGTAGGATCACAATGGATGACAATTGTTAGCTGTCAGTATCAGTTATACTCATCTCCTTCATATAAACAGCTAACATTTGTCATCCATTGTGATCCTACGTGTAGTTTCCAGTCTAGGTATTACTCCAACGGCGGTTCAACAGTGAAACCAAAACATTTACACAAAAAAAAACGCATGTAGAATGATTAAACGCAACAAAAATGCAGTAATACCGCACATGTTGAAAAAGATATTTAATGGAACTTATGTAGGTCCGTTTTGATCGGAGGATTGTTTGAAGTTACGAAACAGATCAATACCAAGAAATGAAAAGGTCGAACATACAGAAAAACAAGTTTATAAAAGGGTAATAGAGGTCCTGATTAGTGATGAGCGAGCATGCTCGGCTCGAGCATCGCTATGCTCGGCCGAATAATTTGGGTGCTCAAATACGATGGAAGTCAATGGCAGAACCCCAGGCACCCTCTGCTCAGAAGAGAAGAGGGTGTCTGGTTCATAAAAAAAGGTTAGACATTGATGGAAACCCCAACAAAAAGGTTTGGCAACAGCATTAAAGGGATAGCTGAATGCATCTTAGACTCCTATTATGTACGACATACAATAGACAACCACATAAAGGTTACATGCCAAAAGCCAGGTATGTGCAAGCCATCTATCTATCTATCTATCTATCTATCTATCTATCTATCTATCTATCTATCTATCTATGAGACAGATAACAGCCAGCATACCTTACAATAGCAGCCTTGTGCACTATGAGATATTCCAAACCAGCTCTCATCTGACTGAGAACCAGTAAACCTCAAAGTTATTTTGCATCTGCTGGATGGCTTGGGTGGACCTGCACACCTAGATCAATATCATTAGGGCGACAAAGTTTTCAGATTGTCCTAACATATTATTCAATAGCCTTTCTATACAGTTTTGTCATGTAAAAACTAATTTGCATAAACATGGGCATATGGGAAAGACATGAAAATGAGCAGAATCTGCCTTGTTTTTCAGCTGTCATAAGACTATGAAAACCAATAGATGGCGCTATTGAGTTATGAATAGCGCCCTCTATTGATTTCACAGTTTTATGTCAAGACAAATATTCTTGTCAGAAGACTATGAAACCAATAGATGGCGGTATTGAGTTATGAACAGCACCCTCTATAGTCTTCTGACAAGAATATTAGACTGAGTCTTGTGACAAGCTTATTAGTGTAGCATTTTGCATGGAAAATTTGCGATTAGAATATTCGCGATCTACACTAGGATGATATCTGACACTGGGAAAGCTTGGTAATAATTCAGTGATAAAATCTGACACTGGGAAAGCTGGGTAATAACTCGCAATCTACAGTCGTGGCCAAAAGTTTTGAGAATTACATAAATATTGGAAATTGGAAAAGTTGCTGCTTAAGTTTTTATAATAGCAATTTGCATATACTCCAGAATGTTATGAAGAGTGATCAGATGAATTGCATAGTCCTTCTTTGCCATGAAAATTAACTTAATCCCAAAAAAAACTTTCCACTGCATTTCATTGCTGTCATTAATGGACCTGCTCAGATCATTTCAGTAATCGTCTTGTTAACTCAGGTGAGAATGTTGATGAGCATAAGGCTGGAGATCATTATGTCAGGCTGATTGGGTTAAAATGGCAGACTTGACATGTTAAAAGGAGGGTGATGCTTGAAATCATTGTTCTTCCATTGTTAACCATGGTGACCTGCAAAGAAACTCGTGCAGCCATCATTGCGTTGCATAAAAATGGCTTCACAGGCAAGGATATTGTGGCTACTAAGATTGCACCTCAATCAACAATTTATAGGATGATCAAGAACTTCAAAGAAAGAGGTTCAATTCTTGTTAAGAAGGCTTCAGGGCGTCCAAGAAAGTCCAGCAAGCGCCAGAATCGTCTCCTAAAGAGGATTTAGCTGCGGGATCGGAGTGCCACCAGTGCAGAGCTTGCTCAGGAATGGCAGCAGGCAGGTGTGAGCGCATCTGCACGCACAGTGAGGCGAAGACTTTTGGAAGATGGCCTGGTGTCAAGAAGGGCAGCAAAGAAGCCACTTCTCTCCAACAAAAACATCAGGGACAGATTGATCTTCTGCAGAAAGTATGGTGAATGGACTGCTGAGGACTGGGGCAAAGTCATATTCTCTGATGAAGCCTCTTTCCGATTGTTTGGGGCATCTGGAAAAAGGCTTGTCCGGCGAAGAAAAGGTGAGCGCTACCATCAGTCCTGTGTCATGCCAACAGTAAAGCATCCAGAGACCATTCATGTGTGGGGTTGCTTCTCATCCAAGGGAGTGGGCTCACTCACAATTTTGCCCAAAAACACAGCCGTGAATAAAGAATGGTACCAAAACACCCTCCAACAGCAACTTCTTCCAACAATCCAACAACAGTTTGGTGAAGAACAATGCATTTTCCAGCACGATGGAGCACCGTGCCATAAGGCAAAAGTGATAACTAAGTGGCTCGGGGACCAAAACGTTGACATTTTGGCTCAATGGCCTGAAAACTCCCCAGATCTTAATCCCATTGAGAACTCGTGGTCAATCCTCAAGAGGCAGGTGGACAAACAAAAACCCACTAATTCTGACAAACTCCAAGAAGTGATTATGAAAGAATGGGTTGCTATCAGTCAGGAATTGGCCCAGAAGTTGATTGAGAGCATGCCCAGTCAAATTGCAGAGGTCCTGAAAAAGAAGGGCCAACACTGCAAATACTGACTCTTTGCATAAATGTCATGTAATTGTCGATAAAAGCCTTTGAAACGTATGAAGTGCGTGTAATTATATTTCACTACATCACAGAAACAACTGAAACAAAGTTTAGCAGCAAACTTTGTGAAAACTAATATTTGCGTCATTCTCAAAACTTTTGGTCACGACTGTACACTGAGTTATTACCCATCTTTTCCAGTGTCAGATATTATCTTTGACTTACTACATAATTATTACATAATATTCGCTATATTGCTATATATTTGTTTTTTAGAATATTCGTAATAAACAAGGCAGATTCTGCTCATTTGCATGCCTTTCCCATATGCCCATGTTTATGCAAATTAGTTTTTACATGACTAAACTGTATAGAAAGGTTATTGAATTTTATGTTAGGACAATCGGAAAACTTTTAGTCGCCCTAATAATATTGATCTAGGTGTGCAGGTCCACCCCCCAAGCCATCCAACAGATGCAAAATAACTTGAGAGCTGGTTTGGAATATCTCATAGTGCACAAGGCTGCCATTGTAAGGTATGCTGACTAAGCCTGTCATCTGTCTCATGGATAGATTGATGGCTTGCACATACCTGGCTTTTGGCATACAGCCTTTGTGTGGTTGTCTATTGTATGTCGTACACAGGGCTGCCATCAGAAATTGTGGGGCTCCTAACACAGCTCAAGTCCTGGGCCCTCCCCCAGGCGAAAGCTAATTTTGCTGCCCCCCTTGACTCAGTCCATTGACCACACCCTTTAATCTGCCCCTTTTTGTCAGCCACCTATTTAATGATTGTTTCATGCAACATTTTACTTGACCAGCTAATTTTAGATATTCTAGATATTCTTGGTGGTCATCTGTGCCATTTTGGCCTCAAAACATTACATGGCCCCCTACACTACATTACATTATTGACAACTAAGTTTTTACCTTGACTGGTGGTGGCCTAGGTGTGTTTATCAGCAGGTCTGCTCCAGTCACTGTTATGGGGGGATCTATGGATGGCACTGTATGGGGGATCTATAGATGACACACTGTTATGGAGGGGGATCTGTGGATGGCACTGTTATGGAGGGGGATCTGTGGATGGCACTGTTATGGAGGGGGATCTGTGGATGACACGGTTATGGTGGATCTGTGGATGATACACTGTTATGGAGGGGGATCTGTGGATGGCACTGTTATGGAGGGGGATCTGTGGATGGCACTGTTATGGAGGGGGATCTGTGGATGGCACTGTTATGGAGGGGGATCTGTGGATGGCACTGTTATGGAGGGGATCTGTGGATGGCACTGTTATGGAGGGGGATCTGTGGATGGTACTGTTATGGAGGGGGATCTGTGGATGGCGCTATTATGGAGGGGGATCTGTGAATGGCACTGTTATGGAGGGGGATCTGTGGATGGCACTGTTATGGAGGGGGATCTGTGGATGACACGGTTATGGAGGGGGATCTGTGGATGACACGGTTATGGAGGGGGATCTGTGGATGACACGGTTATGGGGGGGATCTGTGGATGACACGGTTATGGGGGATCTGTGGATGACACATACCGTATATAGCATCTTATGCTATATGTGTCATCCACAGATCCACCCCATGACAGTGTCATCCATAAATCCCCCTCCATAACAGTGTTCTGTGGATGACACTGTTATGGGGTATCTGTGGATGACACTGTTATGGGGGGGATCTGTGGATGGCACTGTTATGGGGGGATCTGTGGATGACACTGTTATGGAGGGGGATCTGAGGATGACACTGTTATGGAGGGGGATCTGTGGATGACACTGTTATGGAGGGGGATCTGTGGATGACACTGTTATGGAGGGGGATCTGTGGATGACACTGTTATGGAGGGGGATCTGTGGATGACACTGTTATGGAGGGGGATCTGTGGATGACACTGTTATGGAGGGGGATCTGTGGATGACACTGTTATGGAGGGGGATCTGTGGATGACACTGTTATGGAGGGGGATCTGTGGATGACACTGTTATGGAGGGGGATATGTGGATGACACTGTTATGGAGGGGGGATATGTGGATGACACTGTTATGGAGGGGGATCTGTGGATGACACATACCTTATATAGCATCTTATGCTATGTGTCATCCACAGATCCCCCTCCATAACAGTGTCATCCACAGATCCCCCCCATAAGTGTCATTCACAGACCCCCCCATAACAGTGCCATCCACAGTATAGATCCCCATAACAGTATCATCCAGGGATCCCCCTCCTATAACAGTGCTGCTATCCATAGATCCCCCTCACCGCCGCTCACAGTAGTATACATTTATAAACTGTAATCCGTATCCTGCAGACAGTAACTTTAAATCAGCGCTCATCTCTTTACTACCTTACATTCAGCTCCCTCCAGTAACAGGCAGTGCGGGCGGCAACAATCACTCACTGACGTCACGCGCCTTCACCGCCTAGTGGGAGGAGCAGGCGCGTGACATCAGTAAATGCCTGTTACCGGAGCTGAGTCAGTGTAAGATAGTAAAGATATGAGCTCTGATTTAAAGTTAACACACTGACACAAAAAAAAAAAAAGGCTCGGGACCGGCCGGGCCCCCCCTGGGTCCGGGCCCCTTACTGGGGTATCAGCTTTACCCCCTGATGGCGGCCCTGGTCGTACATAATAGGAGTCTAAGATGCATCCAGCTATCCTCTTAATGCTGTTTCCAAACCATTTTGATGGGATTTTCATCAATTTCTAACCTTTTTTTATGAACCAGACACCCTCTTCTCTTCCTAGCAGGGGATGCCTGGTTGTCTCCCATTGAATTCCATTATACTCGGGTGCTCGGCTGAACACACGAATATAGCAATGTGTTAGGGCCGAACACCCGAATACTTTGGTGTTCGCTCATCACTAGTCCTGATACATGTTCAGGCTTTAGGTGTATCCCTTCCAACTGATCCAGCCATACTGATCTGTAGGGCAGACACCGAACAGTATAAATGAGCCACACAGCTTATGTGACATAGCCACTGAGGAAGGAGCTGAAGCTCCGAAACGCGTCTGGCGGTATATATGTTATGCTACTATTGATGTCAACTTCGATCCAAAGAGATTTGTTTCAAGTAACCAGCTGGTGAAACTATGTAACAGCCACCAACAGAGCATCAGCCGGGTGAATAGCAGAATTAATCAACACGTGTGTATGGAGGAACGCTGAGGGTTGAAACACTACTACTCGTAATAGCAAAGAGCTGCAAGGAGCAGCAAGGACACGCTGATAAGACAGGGGTGAGTGCACAGCCCCGTAGCCTATTCCCGCTCTGAACCAACCTCAAAGGTAAGCTCTACGTCACGGAACGTCACAACTACGAATGCTTCTGCCTTCAACTAGCCATAGAGGTAAGCGCACTGTTTCGCAGCTATTCAATACAAGCGCGACTTTCAAACTATGAGTACTTCTGTCTCCAACTAACCATAGAGGTAAGCGCACTGTTGCGCAGTTATGCAATACAAGCGCGACTTTCAAATAAGTATAAACGCACTTGACAATCATTCCCCACAGAAAAGGGATATAAATAGTGGACCTCCATTCTTGTGACAAATTACCACTATATTAATTATTGACACCTAAAACGCATGGATCAGATAACCTTGTTTTTCTGAATTTTTGGGGACTTTTATAAATATATTTTTTCACCTCGCTAATCATGTATTCTGAACAATAATCATGAACTTTGATACCTCGCAAATCATGTATTCTGAACAATAATTACGAACTGTGATTGATATCAGCCCTACATATATGAATCATAAGGTTAAATTACCAGGAATTTTGAACATTTATGATATCCTAGGAATCCAATATTTATTGCACTTTTTGGTGGCATTGTTGGACTTTTATGTGAGATATTTTTCGGAATAAATTGTATTAGAATGAGTAACTATTGCATTATGTGAATCATCACTGCTATTCATTTTACACATATTTTTGTTTTTGATTATTATCTATTTCAATATATTATTTCATTTGTATGTAATAAATTTGGTGACATATTTTAATATTCCAAAGGTGGTCCGACATATCTTTCCAGTAGGTGGTGTGCCTATTTATATTTACCTATTACAATTCTGCCATGGTTTTTGGGGTTTTGACATCACTGCGTTCACTGTGCGCTAGAAATGACATGACATTCTTATTCTGTGGCTCAGTACAAATACAGCAATTCAAAACTATATATCCTTTTTATATTTCCATCCACAGGGCTGTGTGAGGTCTTGTTTTTAGGAGGACAAACTGAAGTTTTTATTGGTACCATTTTGTGGTATGTACAACTTTTTGATCACAGTTATTACAGACATTTTATTATTGTTAATATATTTTTATATGTAAAAAAGGGAAAGGGAGGTGATTTAAACTTTTAATATTATTTATTATTATTTTTTTTACTTTTGATTTAATAACTATTAACCCCCTTAGGGGCTAGAACCTGGGATCTTTTGAGCCCTTGTCCTATTCACCCTAATGGGGATCTATTAAGGTGAATGGGATTTTCACATGCTCCCTGCTGCGCTGTGCTTTGTACACACAGCGACAGCAGCAGGGAGCTTACCATGTCAGGCCTGGAAGGCTTCACAAGCATCCAGGCTGCCATGATAACAGAGGGAGAGAAGACAGAGGGAGCCGCATCCCTCTGCGTTGCCTCAGTGATTGAATGACAGGGCTCGGCAGGATCACCATTCCCTGTCATTGTGGACGGATGTCTGCTGTATGATACAGCCGCCACCTGCTGCGTATGGAGCCGGCTCACTGCAGCAGCCTGCTCCGTACATTACCTTAACCACCGTGACATACCCGTTGAAGGGGTTAAACAACAAATCTGCTATTGGTTTCAGATAGTTTAGAACATATGCAGTGTCCCACTCCAGAACAGTGGTACACTGCAAAGTGCAAAATAAATAATGTTTTTTCTTTAACCTACATATTTTTTTGTATTTGCACAAGGTACTGATAGGCCATATCCACAGCCACCATTAGATAGGGCTGGTGTCGCCCTCTATATATGTAGAGAGAGGAGGAACATTCTAGAGTCAGTTCTGGAAAGCTAAGAGAGCAGAAGCATAAATGTAGTGCTGACACTCTAGCCACCCCTGAATCAACTACAAAAGCAGGCCAGATGTAACAGAGAGGTGTAAAGAAAGCTCAGTAGAGATAACCTTTCTAAAAGGACTTATTGACTCTACGGCCTGCATGTACAGGAGTTGCCTCTGGTGCCTGAGCATACCAAATCACAGTTAGGCTTACTGTGAGAAATGTCCACATCCCTAGGTGTATTTTGTGGATGTGTACTGTAAATACAGCAACCTGTTTAAAAAAAAGTGCAGAGAGTTTGCCTACCTTTAGAGTGAACTGTGGTTGCATTGCCTAAAGTAGACACCCCATGTGTACAAGTCAACTAGTGAAATGCAGAGTAAAGAAGGCTACTTTAAAGAGACACTGTGGCCTATTAACTACCTGTGCAGCCTCAAAACCTACATCTGTGAAAAGTGCATTTCCGAACATTTGCCAGTCTATTGCATGCTAAGAAATGTCCTGATCTGTTTGCATTTCAATTCTTCAGTATAGAACTGTTCTGCTTCACAACTGCCCCATCATTGCTACTACACTGAAAAGTGTTGGCGTCTAACTGGGACACTGCATTGTACCTGAAAACCTTCAACTGCATCAAGGGCACCTCAGCCATCATTAGACAGGAGGACCCCAGAACCAGAGTCTGCCCTGAAGGGAATAAAGGTGCTCCCTTCCACATCACTACTACTATCCAGCCTCCCACATTCATGCACACCCCTGTGGCCCACTGGACATGTGCTGTGTGGTATTTATTGTATGTTATCTTTGTTCTTATAGCTCACTATAAAATACAGCCATGATATACAGTATATACTGTAATTCTAACTAAGCAAACTGCTGTATGTAGGTCACATGACCAGGAAAGATATGTATATTATAAAATATTTTAAAAATCTTTAATTTTTATTTGCACAAAAATAAATTTTACTTACTGTAATACCCCTGTTCATCAATTTCAACTTCACAGTTGATTCACTGAAAGGGGAAAATCACTCTTGAAATGGCGTAGACAAATTTGTTATAGAGTGGAAAAAGACCTTCCTTCCTGCCAAATGGACAGATCCATGGATCAGCATTCTTCAATGGTAACTTCCATGGTAAATGATATGGACATTTGCTACTCATAAAACCTTGTTATTTTCCAGCTTCTGTTTTCATATTTGAGCTTACTAGATGTTACTAGAATTTACAAGCCTCAATTTGCAAGAAGATTCCGGTGCACTTCTAAATGAGTTAAAGCCAAAAACAGCAATGTTTGCCAAAATGTTGCTATTTATCGTTTATATTCTCCAAATGAAGCAGCTTATACTCCATTTGGCAGTAGCTTGGACTCTTCTTGCAAGATGGATTTCTTCTGTAGATATAGGTGAAACCCACTCCCCAAGAAAGCCACAACAAACTTGGTGCTCATGATTAGTAATGAGCGAAGTTTAAAAAAATTCAATTTGGCTCCTTTGCTGGAGTTCACAAACTTCTTTGTAAGTAGCAGGTGCAATAATGGGGAACGGCGATTGAATCTCTCAGATGCCGCGTTCATCGCTGATTGCTGCATCGGAGAATAATAATGAGGGCTATCAGGGGTTAAACAGTTTAAAAAATGTAATACTCATCTAAGGCTACTTTCACACTAACATTAATATTTTCCAGTACTGAGATCCGTCATAGGGTCTCAATACTGGAAAAAAAATGCTTCTGTTTTGTCCCCATTCATTGTCAATGGGGACAAAACGTAGCTGAACAGAACGGAATGCTTCAAAATGCATTCCGCTCTGTCCTCATATCGGAGAGCAAACCACAGCATGCTGCGGTTTGCTTTCCATCCTGGGATGCAGAGCAAAACAGTCATGATCCACAATGCAAGTCAATGGTGACGGATCCGTTTTCTCTGACACAATCTGACACAATAGAAAACGGATCCGTCCCCCATTGACTTTTAATGGAGTTAATGACGGATCTGTCCTTGCTATGTTACAGATAATACAATCGGATTCGTTCATAATGGATGCAGATGGTTGTATTATCAGTAACTCAAGCGTTTTTGCTGAACCCTGCCAGATCCAGTAAAAACGCTAGTGTGAAAGTAGCCTTATCCATTTGAGCCTGAAGAGGCCGTCGTGGTGGCCATATTGATGTCATCAAGCTGCCCGGCATGGTGACATCATATGTCACTGCGCACGAGATTTCACACTTCTTCTGTGTTGAGCAAAGACCAAGAAGCAGAGACTAGTGGCAACCCAGTAAACATCGGAACTGGAGAGGCTGGAATTGGTAAGGTGAGTAAAATTTCTTTTATTTTAACCCATTCTTTTAAAAAATAGTGATACTTATGCCAGCAACAAAAATTGCTAATCCCTCCATCCCCCACATTGATTTATAGTTACTGGCAAAGTCCTCAAGCTTACACGCTGAGACTTCACAGATTAAGGGGCTTGTTTCATGAAGTCAATCTGTTTCTACAGGTATATGCCTTATTAGGACCCCCTTTACGAGCCAGTGTGCATTGAAATGGCAGCTATGTAATACTACATTTCTCCAGCATCAGCTACTGTTGGCCCCCTAGCCAGTGACAGACTGTTATGTCCCTGGTATGGGACATAACCATACCAGGGTACTCTTTATACAGAAGAGACAGAGAAGGCAAGAAAGGAGGAGGAGTGGCCCTGTATGTGAAAGATAGCATTAAATCTAACCTAATACAAGTTGGTGAGGCAAACATAGAGTCAGTTTGGGTTACGTTGCAGTTTGCTAACCATGCAGTAACTGGTGTGATATATAGACCACCTGGTCAAGTTAAAGAACTAGATGATGAACTAGATGATCTACTAGTTGAAGAAATAGCTAAAATGACAATGAAAGGAGAAGTTATCATTATGGGAGATTTCAATCTTCCAGATATAAACTGGAAAACCAAAATAGCAAGTTCTACCAGGAGTACAGATATTCTAAATTCCCTACTGGGGTTATCTCTACAACAAGTGGGTGGTTGAGGAGCCAACCCGGAGGGAGGCCATTTTGGATTTGGTATTCACAAATGGGGATTCGGTATATGATGTCATTGTAGGCGAAACCTTGGGATCTAGTGATCACCAGTCAGTGTGGTTTAATATAAGAACTGTGAAAGAGTCCCACCACACAAAAACAAAAGTTTTAGATTTTAGAAAAACAGACTTTTCAAAAATGAAATTAGTCATAAATGAGTCCTTATCAGACTGGAACGGATTACATGGAGTCCAGGAGAAATGGGACTACTTAAAAGGTGCATTATTGAAGGCAACGGAAAATTGCATTAGACTTGTCAGTAAAAGCAAAAAAAGGAAGAGACCACTGTGGTACTCAACAGAAGTGGCCCAAATCATTAAAAATAAAAAGCTAGCATTTTGTAATTATAAAAAAACCCAGAGCAATGAAGATAAGAAAATCTACAAGATTAGGCAGAGAGAGGCCAAGCAAGTTATAAGAACTTCTAAAGCGCAGGCAGAAGAAAAACTAGCTCAGTCTATGAAAAAAGGGCATAAGACATTCTTCAGATATATAAATGAAAAAAGGAAATTAAAACAAGGAATAACTAAATTAAAAACAAAGGACGGAAGGTATGTAGAAGAGAATAAAGGGCTAGCCGACTGCCTTAATGAATACTTCTGTTCAGTTTTTACAAAAGAAAAAGGAGAAGGACCTCCACTAGAAAGGATGACTAATAAATCATTTGATGCATGTATCTTTACAGAGGAAGATGTTCTAAGTTTGCTGTCTAAGGTGAAGACAAATAAGTCACAGGGGCCTGATGAGATACACCCAAAATTATTAAAAGAGCTTAGTGGTGAGCTGGCAAAACCGCTAACAGATTTATTTAACCAATCATTAGTAACAGGAGTCGTCCCGGAAGATTGGAAATTGGCAAATGTTGTGTCCATTCACAAGAAAGGTAGTAGGGAGGAATCGAGCAACTATAGACCAGTGAGTCTGACATCAATAGTAGGCAAATTAATGGAAACCCTATTAAAGGATAGGATTGTGGAACATCTAAAATCCCATGGATTGCAAGATGAAAAACAACATGGGTTTACTTCAGGGAGATCATGTCAAACAAATCTTATAGATTTTTTTGACTGGGTGACTAAAATAATAGACGGTGGAGGTGCAGTAGACATCGCATATCTAGATTTTAGTAAGGCTTTTGACACTGTCCCACATAGAAGACTTATCAATAAACTGCAGTCATTGAGCATGGACTCCCATATTGTTGAGTGGATTAGGCAGTGGCTGAGTGACAGACAACAGAGGGTTGGAGTCAATGGAGAACATTCAAAACAAGGTCATGTTACCAGTGGGGTTCCACAGGGATCTGTACTGGGACCAATTTTGTTTAATATCTTCATAAGTGATATTGCAAAAGGCCTCGATGGGAAGGTTTGTCTTTTTGCTGATGACACAAAGATATGTAACAGGGTTGATGTTCCTGGAGGGAAACGCCAAATGGAAAAGGATTTAGGAAAACTAGAAGAATGGTCAGAACTCTGGCAACTGAAATTTAATGTGGATAAGTGCAAGATAAGGCACCTGGGGCGTAAAAACCCAAGGGCAGAATATAGAATATTTGACACAGTCCTGACCTCAGTATCTGAGGAAAGGGATTTAGGAGTAATTATTTCAGAAGACTTAAAGGTGGGAAGACAATGTAATAGGGCAGCACGAAATGCCAGCAGAATGCTTGGATGTATAGGGAGAGGTATAAGCAGTAGAAAGAGTGAAGTGCTTATGCCGCTGTACAGAACACTGGTGAGACCTCACTTGGAGTATTGTGCGCAGTACTGGAGGCCATATCTCCAGAAGGATATAGATACTCTAGAGAGAGTTCAGAGAAGAGCTACTAAACTAGTACATGGATTGCAGGATAAAACTTACCAGGAAAGGTTAAAGGACCTTAACATGTATAGCTTGGAAGAAAGAAGAGACAGAGGGGATATGATAGAAACTTTTAAATACATAAAGGGAATCAACTCGGTAAAGGAGGAGAGCATATTTAAAAGAAGAAAAACTACCACAAGAGGACACAGTTTTAAATTAGAGGGGCAAAGGTTTAAAAGTAATATAAGGAAGTATTACTTTACTGAGAGAGTAGTGGATGCATGGAATAGCCTTCCTGCAGAAGTGGTAGCTGCAAATACAGTGAAGGGGTTTAAGCATGCATGGGATAGGCATAACGCCATCCTTCATATAAGATAGGGCCAGGGGCTATCCATAGTATTCAGATATATTGGGCAGACTAGATGGGCCAAATGGTTCTTATCTGCCGACACATTCTATGTTTCTATGTTTCTATGTAATTCTAAAAATGGATTGCTGTGGTGAGACCTTTTAAAGCTGTCAATTTTAGAGCTTTAAATGAAATTCTTGCTTTTACATAACCTTTGTAAATTTTAATGTCAACCATTTCAAGTATTTCACAAATGTAACTCCTCCCTATTGAACTAAATTCTCACTTTTGGCATAATTTAACTGAACATCATGTTTTCCCATTGTTAAATATCTATCTTTTGTTCATTTTGCTTTTGTTATTTTTATTATATTTATCTACACCTCCCCCCTATTAAATATTTGAACATTTGTCAATTAAAACATACTGCTGAACCTTTAACAACAGTTTCCCATTTTAATAAGCAGTTATATCTTTTGTCTAACAGTCAGTTTGAGCCTGCAATCTTAAAGTTAATGCCCATGTTTTCCTTCACCTATGACAGCACCAGAGAGAAAGGGGTCCACCAGTACAGCAGAACGTGAATCTTTAGAGCAATTAAAAAGGGAGCACCCACTTCTTCCTTTAGTGGTTTTCTGTCCTTCGGAAAGGGGAGCCTGGAGCAAGCAGCTTCTATGGCCATGAAGCATGGAACACATGAACGATGGATTGAAGCAAGAAACTGTAGTGAATATTTGAATCTAGTAGGCCGCTGGAGCTTAGTCCTCAATTGTAGGAATAGTCTAGTAGTCTGGGTATCCTTGCATTGGCTCTGCCTTTGCGTTTGCTTTAGTGTGGATGGTGCTGTCCCTATGCCTCATTTAGTGGCTGTATCTTTTTAACTTGCAGCCTCTGTGCCTGTTTCTATGTCTCTGTACCTTGGTTGGCTTGTGCTGACTCTGTGCCTTGGTTGGCTTGTGCTGGCTCTGGGCCTCGGTTGGCTTGTGCTGACTGGGCCTCGGTTGGCTTGTGCTGACTCTGGATCTTGTTTGTCTGTGCCGACTCTGGGCATTGTTTGGCTATGCTGACCCTCTGAAAATGAATAGATGTCAATAAGCTCACCTCCCAATCTAGAACAGCAAAAAGGTTCTTTGCGCTGCAATCTGCGACTTTTTCCTGCTCACTTCAGGTCTAAAAAAGTAGGCTTGGTGTGGGCGGGTGTGGGCAGGGAAAGACGTAGAAAATGGTCTAAATCTAAGCCAGCACGGAAGCTAGCATAGATTTAGAAGTGGCAGTGAATCAATCAAAGTTACATCCACCACCAGGGTTATATATACCATAGACCATATAATTTATGGTCAGTGGCAGCGGAATCAATAACGGAATTCTTAGATAACCCAAACCTTGTACGCCGAACTTGAAAACACAAGTTTGTTCATCCCTAATCATCATTATCATCGTTGAGCCAGGCAGCATACAACGCGGGACACAGGCCAGAAGAGGCCTGCATCGCTTCGCTGACAGCTGCATGGAGGTAAATATTTTAGTTTATTTTTTTCACTTGGCACCATGCTTTTGGACAATTATGGGGAACGGGGGCACTATGGGAACTAGAGATGAGCAAACAACTCGATATTCGGTTTAGATTCGGCAATTATTATTTTTTTAAGTTCGATTCGGATCTGAATCGATTCGGGCCAAACCAAAGTTTCTCCAGTTGTTCTGAAAATTGGTATCGTTCTTGGACTCCTAATATTTAGGAAAACGTATCTCTTTTCATTTATTTTTTATGATTTCTTTCCCTCCCCAAAGCTCTTGAACACAGAAATTGTCTTGGCTGCTGCCATCATCAGCATCGTCCTCTTGCTCCTCCACCTCCTCTTGCAGTTGCAGCTCTTCATCCTCTTCCATGGTAGAGTCCCTTTTTGTGTCCCCAACAGCTGTAGGGACTACAGCAAGATGCGTTAGCTGCTCTTCTTCTGCCATTATCCCCTGCTGCATAAGCATCTGTTCTAATATAAATATGGGAGGGATGATATTGTTCATGCTGCTTTACCACCCGACAGACATCTTGGATGAGCTGCCACTGCCTGACCTTAAATCAACACATTCTACCTGCTGCTGAGGCTGTCTGGTGCATGACAAAATCGTTCACAGCTTTCTGCTGCTGGTACAGATGCTTGTGCAATGTGGAATTCCAGCAATTTAGTACATCGCATATTCATTGGTGTAGCGGCAGGCCGTTCTCTTGCTGCAAGTCCAGAAGAAAGTTCCTCGCCATGTAAGAATGGTTGAAGTGCTAGGACACTCTCGCGGATTTTCCCAGCACCTTGGGCAAACCAGTGTACTTATTTAGAAAGCGTTGCACCATTAGGTTGATGACATGCATCAGGGTGGCCACTGACCAGGTTGTCTTGTTGAAGTTGTGGCAGGAGTGACAGTCAGCAGGATGTATGTTGCTTGATGTACTTGAGCAACTGCTTGCCGGTGTGGCTACTCTCTCCCAGGGCGATCAACTCCAACATGGAGTGGCAACACTTGACACATATAATGGGAAGAAGGGGTAGTGCAAGCAACTTTGTGACCTGCTGTTGGGGACAGGCCAGTGTCCATGGAGGAGGAGGCATGGTCCTGGCTGTTCTTTGGGAGGTATGTCGCCTCTGCTCTTTATTACTGCTGCCACCACCCTCCTCCCCTGGTGTTGCCTCCTCCTCAACACCCCGATCCTGCTCCCACATCCTTTCTAGCAAACAATCATCATTGGAGTCCTCATGCTCCCTGCTGCTTCTATCAGACTGTGGGATATCATGGTGGGTTCTTTATGCTGGTTTCATTAAATTGAACAATCCCATAAAAGATAATATTCCAGCAGTGTGGATATAGACTAAACAGAAATGGACGATTGAGGCCTGACACTTATTTATACGTTAACACTCACAGTTAAATTGTTGCCTTACCCTGTGCATTGGTGTACTGATCAACTATATACTGGTTTAATTAAATTGAATCCACCAAAAATATAAAATTCCAACCATGTAAAAAATACAATGATGGGAAACGGATAATTGAGACCTGACGCTTTTTCACAATTTAACAGTCACAGATAAAGTGTTGCCCTATAGAAAGTCAAAATAGTAATACAGTGGCTCACTAATTTGGTATTATGGACAGAGGTGCACTATCATCAGCACACCCAAAGCCGTTCAGAAAATGCAAATAGGTAAGTATATGTATGAAAGGCACACTCACATCTGATGCTGCACGGAACAGATGACAATAAGTTAGTTATGTGTTTAGCTCCTTTATTAAAACAACTCCTTAGAGGTCACTGAGTATCAAGTACTACACAACCTTTCTATATATAAGTTAAAGTTTAACATAAATCCCCCCAAAACATAGCTATCTATAGATATGAACATACAATGAAGGTGTCACTCATTGTAGGATAAATAGTGACAAATATCGATGAATGTAGTGTTTCTAGAAAACACCAAGCATAAGCAGATAACAATTATATTAAAATACTAAGAAAAACCCAAAAAATGCATCTGCGTAATTGATGCGATTTGCATGCGTTCTTTGTGTTTCACCTATTCTTAGAATATTCTATTGTACCACAACTCTTATCTATATAGATGCCTGACAAAAATAGATAAACAATAAAAAGTGTAAGAAATAAAACTTTATGGTCACACCACTATTGGTATTGGGGTACTAGACCATGTAACACATTATCCCAGAATGAATAAAAGAATGTCACCAATCGTGCTGGTAATGATTATGTACACTTAAACGGCATGTCACTGTGCCTTGGTCCTTTTAAGATAATATACCCCAATATAATGCTTGCACATCAATAAAGTTTAAATATATGGATTGCCCTAACATGCCCCAACATGAATAAAAGGTTGTCACAAATTGTGCTGGTGATGATTATATCCACTTAAACGGCATAACACTGTGCCTGGATCCTCTAAGGCAATATACCCCAGTATAGGGCTTGCACATCAATGGCGTTTAGATATATCGATTGCCACAAGGGATCATTTGTAATTGTCCACTGGTTGGTTGTTTGCCTTAATTTAAACTGCAAATTGAGGTATAGATAATGTAGGGCTAGCAATGATTTGTGTGCATATTCACAGTACATTACAGCTCTGTCATCTTGCTGGATTGCACAATGCAGTTATGCCGTTTAAGTGGATATAATCATCACCAGCACGATTTGTGACAACCTTTTATTCATGTTGGGACAATGTGTTGCATGGTCTAGTACCGCAATATCAACAGCAGTGCGACCATAAAGTTTGGAGGATAGTGCTTTGTGTATATAGATACCAATCACATTTTTTATTTTTTGATACTGCATTTTTGCTCAGGTATCCATTGTGGGGATTTGCTCTGGTAGACAGGCTTGCGGATGCAGTACAGAGGCAACAACAACGTATTTAACTTAAACAGTTCGGTGTTTATTCACACATAAGGATAAGCAAAACAAAAATTCAGTTTCAAGGAAAACAGTCACCTTGAGTCTGGTGTTTGTTCACACCATGCAGCTATGCAGAAGTCCTTGGACATAGCAGAAACCACCTGCTCTCACGCTAACAAGGTCGCAGGCCTTTTACACAGGCCAAAAGTCCCAGGTCCCAACACAGAGACTGACAGCGCTTCACTGTCAGAGAGGAGTAAATTCCTACCACCTGACAGTGCTGCCTGTGTTTTATAGCCAAAACCAAGACCTGGCCTGGAGCCTGAGGAGAAGCCACCCACCCTGCACTTTGGCTGCTCCCAGTAAGAGCCGGCCCGGATAGGCTTTACAGCCATACTAAATAGCAAAACCATGTCAGCCAGCACTAGCTGCCGCTGACACATGAAATTACTGGCTCTTACCTCACTGAGGCCAGGAATCTCGGTGACACATACCTTCCGTCAATGACGGACCCTTGTGTCTACCTACATACCTCCCCCCTTTGTTCAACCCTGAGGGGGTGAACACTTGCCAGACAGTGTACCTGGGACAGGGCATCAGCGTTTCCCTGTAAGCGGCCTGCCCTGTGTTCCAATGAGAACGACAAGAACCATCTGGTGACCTGAGCATTCCTCTCTTTGGGTTGGCTCATCCACTTGAGAGGGGAGTGGTCAGTCACCAGACAGAAATTTCTCCCCAACAGATAATAGGGGAGAGACTCGAGTGCCTATTTGATGGCCAGGCACTCTTTCTCCACTATACTGTACCTAGTCTCGGCTGGGGTAAGCTTTCAGCTAAGTAAACAACAGGATGTTCCTCCCCATTGATGTCCTTAGAGAGTACAGCTCCGCGGCCGACTTCTGAGGCATCAGTCTGTACCACAAATTCCCTCTTGAAGTCAGGTGTCCCCAATAATTCGAAGTGCAGAAAGCTTTTTCCGCCTGTTCATTCCACTGAACCATCACTGACTTGCGCCCCTTCAAAAGGCCTGTCAATGGTGCGGCGACTGTAGCAAAATTGGGGACAAACCTCATATAATACCCCACCATACCCAGGACCGACTTTACTTGCCGAGTAGTGACAGGTCGGGGCCAATTCCTAATTGCCTCAATTTTGTTCACCTGAGGTTTGATTATTCCGCGCCCAATTACATACCCCAGGCACTTTGTCTCTTCTAACCCTATAGCGCACCTAACTTCTCAATAAGCTCATCTATTCGGTGCATGGGATATGCGTCAAACTTGGACACCTCATTCAGTTTGCGGAAGTCGTTACAGAACCGCAATGTCCCATTCGGCTTGGGTATTAAGACTGTCGGACTGGCCCATTCACTTTTTGACTCCTCCATGACACCTAGCTGGAGCATTAACTGCACTTCCTCCGCGATGGCTTGTCGCTGAGCCTCGGGTACCCGGTACGGATTTTATCGGACTTTTGCCTGAGGCTCAGTGATAATGTCATGCCGGATTATGGACGTGCGTCCAGGGAGGTCCGAGAACACATCCGTGTTTCGACTAAGGAACTCCCTGACTTTCTGAGCCTGTTTAGAGGAGAGGCTGTCAGCAATTTACACTGTGGCAGGCGCTTCCCTTGCTACAGACAGAGGGGCCAAAACCGCTTCCCCTAAAAACCCTGGTCGTGGGCTGTCTTCCGTACGGGTTTCCCAATCTTTCCATGGTTTGAGCAGATTCACATGGTACACCTGCTCCGGCCTTCGCCTCCCTGGCTGGTGTACTTTGTAATCTACATCTCCAATTTTTTTCAAGTACCTCGTAGAGCCCCTGCCACCTAGCTAGGAACTTACTGTCTACAGTCGGTACCAGAACCAACACCCGATCACCCGGATGAAATTTCTGGACATGAGCCTGACGATTATAGACCCTACTCTGGGCCCGCTGTGCTGCCTCCATATGCTCCCTAACCAGAGGTAACACTGTTTCCATCCGTCCTTGCATCTGGGTGATGTACTCAACAACACTTTTGTGGGGTGTGGGTTGGTATTTCCACGCCTATTTGTCGACGTCCAACAGACCGCGAGGGTGTCTACCGTTTAGCAGTTCGAAGGGCGAGAACCCAGTAGAGGACTGGGGCACTTCTCGCACTGTGAACATGAGATAGGGCAGAAGAAGGTCCCAGACCCTCCCATCCTTAGACACCGCTCTTTTTAACATATTTTTTTATGTTTGATTAAACCTCTCTACCAGGCCACCCGTTTGCGGATGATACACGGACGTCCGTAACTTTTTTATGTGGAGCAACTTACAGAGTTCTCTCATGACCTTGGACATAAACGGGTCCCTTGGTCAGTCAGAACCTCCTTAGGCAGACCCACTCAAGAAAACATCTCCATTAACTCTTTAGCTATGAGTTTGGCTGATGTATGATGCAGTGGCACCGCCTCCGGGTACCGAGTGGCATAGTCGAGGATGACCAAGATGTGTTGGTGCCCTCTAGCGGACTTCGGTACTGGGCCTATGAGATCCATAGCGATCCGCTCAAATGGAACCTCAATAATCGGGAGAAGGGCCAGAGGACTACGGAAATGTGGCTGGGGCTGGTTATCTGGCAGGTTGGGCAAGACTTGCAATACTCTTCCACCTCTCTGAACACACTGGGCCAGTAGAACTGCTGTAGAATCTGGTCCTGTGTTTTCTGCTGGCCCAGGTGTCCCCCAAGAACATGTTGGTGGGCTAACTGCAACACAAGCTTGTGATACGCCTTGGGCACCACCAGCTGTTCAATATGCTCACCCCGTAGTTGATTTACCCGGTACAGTATCTCCTGTTGAACCACAAAATGGGGGAACATAGACTCGGCCCCCGGTTGTTGCGGCTCACCCTCAAGTACTACCACATTCTCCCAGGCTCAGGATAGAGTTGGGTCCTGGTGCTGTGCTGTACCAAAATTATCTCCGGAGACGTTGAGGTCTGCCAACTCCGGACCTGGCGGCAAGTCCTCCACGTCTCCCACCATCACACTTAGCAGGGTTGTCTCCCCCTCTTCCACCGAAGTAGCGGTCACCCCTACCGCTGGCCCTTCAGACTCAGGTTCCCAGGGTTCTGGTCTCCTCCCTGAGCTGGGTCACTCTGCTAGGGTTACGTCTGCCTCTCGGGTATCGGTAACTTTCGTATCCGGCCAGTCTCTCCTAATTATGAGTTCATACTGTAATTTTGTGGCGACGGCCACCTCATGAGTTCACCTGCCGGCCACCATTGATAGAGAGACCAGGATGGTGGGATAGTCATTTAAGTCTCCATGAATAAACACTACGCTGACCTTTCGGCCAGTATACTCAGCGGGCCGTACCAGGGCAGCTCTTACCAGGGACACCAGGCTCCCTGAATCCAGCAGAGCCACCGCCAGAGTGTGGGTCTACAGGGGGTACATCCCGGGCGGGTTTGACTGGCACCGGCCGCGGGGTCTGGGGTGGAGATTTCCGGGGTTTGACTGGCCCCCTCCCAAAAGAACCCCCTGTAGATTTCTGGTGGCCTCGTAGCGCTCCACCAGGTCGACCATCTCCAAGGCATTACCCGGAGACACCTGGCCGATCCAGTGCTGGAGGGGGAGGCAAAGCCTCCCAGAACACATCCGCCAAGAGACGGTCCAGCATAGCAGTGGGTGTCAGTACGTCAGGCTGCAGCCATTTTTGAAAACGGTGTGACATGTCATAATACTGTGGTCTGGCGGGTTCAGCCGGGTAAAATTCCCACTGATGCACTCGCTGGGCCCGGACCAACACATTCACCCCCAGTCTCGCCAGGATCTCACCTTATACGGTCAGGGCCACCTTTTCGAACACCGCCAGATAGGTCTCGACATTATCCGAGGGGGTCGCCTTAGGGATCACGGCACGGACACCTTTCCGGACATCGTGGACGTTCAGGGATGCTCCTGCCACTTGCAATGCCATCACATGTTGCAATAGCAGCTGGTTAGTTTCCTGCTGCTGTTTGTTAGCCTCCCGCTGCTGCAAGTTAGCCTCCATAAAGGCCTTTACGACCGCCTCCATTTTGTCCGGGGACACGGGTCGTAACCTTGCCGTCTTAATGTAGGACATGCACTTGTGCCGGGGAAAACAAAAACTTTTCGGCCTTCAGGCCTGCCTCCAACACCAATTGTGGGGATTTTCTCTGGTAGACAGGCTTGCGGATGCAGTAAAGAGGCAACAACGTCTTTAACTTAAACAGTTCAGTGTTTATTCACACATAAGGATAAGAAAAACAAAAAGTCAGTTTCAAGGAAAGCAGTCACCTTGAGTCTGGTGTTTGTTTACACCATGCAGCAATGCAGAAGTCCTTGGACATAGCAGAAACCACCTGCTTTCACGCCAACAAGGTAGCAGACCTTTACGCAGGCCCAAACTCCCAGGTCCCCCCACAGAGACTGACAGAGCTTCACTGTCAGAGAGGAGTCAATTCCCACCACCTGACAGTGCTGCCTGTGTTTTATAGCCAAAACCAAGACCCAGCCTGGAACGTGGGGAGAAGCCACCCACCCTGCACTTTGGCTGCTCCCAGTTAGAGCCGGCCCGGATCGGCTTTCCAGCCATACTAAATAGCAAAACCATGTCAGCCAGCACTAGCTGCCACTGACACATGAAATTACCGGCTCTTACCTCACCGAGGCCAGGAATCTCGGTGACACATACCTTCCATCAATGACGGACCCTTGCGCCTTCCTACACCATATAGATAAGAACCGCTTTAGTACAATGATCCCTTGGAGCATATTATCTTAAAAGGACCAAGGCACAGTGACATGCCGTTTAAGTGAACATAATCATTACCAGCACGATTGGTGACATCCTTTTATTCATGCTGTTATAATGTGTTACATGGTCTAGTACCCCAATACCAACAGTGGTGTGACAATAAAGTTTTATTTCTTACACTTTTTGTTGTTTATCTATTTTTGTCAGGCATCTATATAGATAAGAATTGTGGTACAATAGAATATTCTAAGATTAGGTGAAACACAAAGAACGCATGTAAATTGCATCAATTACACAGATGCATTTTTGGGGTTTTTCTTAGTATTTTAATATAATTGTTATCTGCTTATGCTTGGTGTTTTCTAGAAACCCTACATTCATCGATATTTGTCACTATTTATCCTTCAATCAGTGACACCTTCATTGTATGTTCATATATCTATAGATAGCTATGCTTTGGGGGGATTTATGTTAAATTTTAAATTATACCGTATATGTAGAAAGGTTGTGTAGTACTTGATACTCAGTGACCTCTAAGGAGTTGTTTTAATAAAAGAGCTAAACATATAACTAACTTATTGTCATCTGTTCCGTGCAGCATCAGATGTGAGTGTGCCTTTCATACATATACTTGCCTAAATTGTTGCCCTACCCTGTGTATTGGTATACTGATCACCTATATGATGGTTTAATTGAACAATCCCAAAAAAGATACAATTCCAACTGTGTAGATATAGAATAAACAGAAACAGACAATTGAGGCCTGACACTTATTTTCACGTTAACACTCACAGGTAAATTGTTGCCCTACCCTATATATTGGTGTACTGAGTGTGTGGAGATAATAAATTGATTTAGTCCAAATATTTCATTCTCTGATCACTGATTTATACGTTTTTTCAAACTAAATAAATTAAATATGCAAGATGACCTGAGACAGAGGTCTCACTAATATTCTATATGCTATGTTAGATTAATGTTAGAACACATTTTCACAGCTTTCGCTTATTCCACACTCAACCCCCCTCCCCCTAAAAGAAAAAAAGGATTTCTGTAAAAATAGGGAAAAAATGAATGAAATGTCCTTGAGGATTTCAGCAGCTGCAGTTGTACTAGCAGGCAGAGACAACCTCAGCTCTTTACTTCTCACTCCATTGCTGAAAGCTTCCCTGCTTGCCCCTATTCTACACACACAATTCTTCTTTTTCTTCTTTGCAATTCTATCCTTTCCCTTCACTGTCCCTGCCAGTAGAATATAAGCTTGCTTGATTTCTGACTGTCCCTGACTCCCTAAGATTGTTTTTCTGGCAGACACTGTAAGACCCATCCACCCTTATTCACAGTCCAGCACAGAATAACATTCCGCTCATTCTGCTAAGGCACCTTCCTGACTGCTGCAGCACTGATTTAACTCTAGTGCTTTTTTCCTAGCGAAATGTGCACTAAAATGGCACTAAGCTGAAATGAACTGGAAAAGATTCAGGTTCATCTGCCATCTGAAAAATAGCAAAGTGTTGGAACGAGTTTGGTATGAACTGGTTTGCTCGTCCTTAATGGAGACATCTACTGAAACACTAAATAAGGACATTTCCTACTGGTTTACATTATGGGGGGCACTATGAGCACATTAGCTTATCTGGGGGCACTAAGAGGAAATATTTTTTGTACTGGCACACATTACCACCAAAACCAGACATACTGGCTAGAGTTGAGCGAACCCGAACTGTAAAGTTCGGGTTCGTACTGAACTTTAGGGTTTTTGGCACCCGGACCCGAACCCGAACATTTACGTAAAAGTTAGGGTTCGGGTTCGGTGTTCGGCGATTTTCCTGGCGCATTTTGAAAGGCTGCAAAGCAGCCAATCAACAAGCGTCATACTACTTGCCCCAAAAGGCCATCACAGCCATGCCTACTATTGGCTTGGCTGTGATTGGCCAACTGCAGCATGTGACCCAGCCTCTATTTAAGCTGGAGTCACGTAGCGCCGCCCGTCACTCTGTTTGGATTAGTGTAGGGAGAGGTTGCAGCTGCTGTGAGAGAGAGAGATCAGAGAGAAATCTTATCAAGAACTGGTTTATGTACTCAGCGATCTACAGAAAAAGTGTTTTGTGGGTGCAGTGCACAATTTTTTTAAGCCTGCCCTGAGCCAACTACGGCTTAAAACAAACTTTTTTTTCTTCAGTTAGTCAATATCAATACATGATCGGCAGCCATTTTATGCAACGATAGTGCACCAGCATAGGCTATCTGCAAGTCCAGAAATACAGCTTTGGCATAATGGGGTGAAAAAACCCTCTAATATACTGCACATCTGGGATTAGACAAGCATAAGTGACTGTCACATTTAGGACAGAAATACAGCTTTTTGGTTAGGGTGAAAAAGCCCTCTAATATACTGCACATCTGGGATTACACGTGCATAAGTCATTGTCACATTTAGGACAGAAATACAGCTTTTTGGTTAGGGTGAAAAAATCCTCTAATATACTGCACATCTGGGATTACACGTGCATAAGTCACTGTTACATTTAGGACAGAAATACAGCTTTTTGCTCAGGGTGAAAAAACCCTCTAATATACTGCACATCTGTGATTACACGTGCATAATTCACTGTCACATTTAGGCCATAAAAACTGCTTTGGCATACTGGGGTGAAAAAAGCCTCTAATATACTGCATATCTGTGATTACACGTGCATAAGTCACTGTCACATTTAGGACAGAAATACAGCTTTTTGGTTACTGGGGTGAAAAAAAGCCTCTAAAATACTGCACATCTGTGATTACACGTGCATAAGTCACTGTCACATTTAGGACAGAAATGCGGCTTTGGCATACTGGGGTGAAAAAAGCCTCTAATATACTGCACATCTGTGATTACACGTGCATAAGTCACTGTCACATTTAGGACAGAAATACAGCTTTTTGGTTAGGGTGAAAAAACCCTCTAATATACTGCACATCTGGGATTACACGTGCATAAGTCACTGTAACATTTAGGCCATAAATACGGCTTTGGCATACTGGGGTGAAAAAAGCCTCTAATATACTGCACATCTGTGATTACACGTGCATAAGTCACTGTCACATTTAGGACAGAAATACAGCTTTTTGGTTACTGGGGTGAAAAAACCCTCTAATATACTGCACATCTGTGATTACACATGCATAAGTCACTGTCACATTTAGGACAGAAATATAGCTTTTTGGTTAGGGTGAAAAAAACCTCTAATATACTGCACATCTGGGATTACACGTGCATAAGGGACTGTCACATTTAGGACAGAAATACAGCTTTTTGGTTAGGGTGAAAAAAAACTCTAATATACTGCACATCTGTGATTACACATGCATAAGTCACTGTCACATTTAGGACAGAAATACAGCTTTTTGGTTAGGGTGAAAAAACCCTCTAATATACTGCACATCTGTGATTACACGTGCATAAGTCACTGTCAGATTTTGGACAGAAATACAGCTTTTTGGTTACTGGGGTGAAAAAAGCCTCTAATATACTGCACATCTGTGATTAAACTTGCATAAGTCACTGTCATATTTAGGACAGAAATACAGCTTTTTGGTTAGGGAGAAAAAAGCCTCTAATATACTGCACATCTGTGATTACACATGCATAAGTCACTGTCACATTTAGGCCATAAATACGGCTTTGGCATACTGGGGTGAAAAAAGCATCTAATATACTGCACATCTGTGATTACACGTGCATAGATTACTGTCACATTAAGGACAGAAATACAGCTTTTTGGTTACTGGGGTGAAAAAAGCCTCTAATATACTGCACATCTGTGATTACACGTGCATAAGGCACTGTCACATTTAGGACAGAAATACAGATTTTTGGTTAGGGTGAAAAAACCCTCTAATATACTGCACATCTGGGATTACACGTGCATAATTCACTGTCACATTTAGGCCATAAATACGGCTTTGGCATACTGGGGTGAAAAAAGCCTCTAATATACTGCACATCTGTGATTACACGTGCATAAGTCACTGTCACATTTAGGACAGAAATACAGCTTTTTGGCTACTGGGGTGAAAAAACCCTCTAATATACTGCACATCTGTGATTACACGTGCATAAGTCACTGTCACATTTAGGATAGAAATATAGCTTTTTGGTTAGGGTGAAAAAAACCTCTCATATACTCCACATCTGGGATTACACGTGCATAAGTGACTGTCACATTTAGGACAGAAATACAGCTTTTTGGTTAGGGTGAAAAAAACCTCTAATATACTGCACATCTGTGATTACACATGCATAAGTCACATTTAGGCCATAAATACGGCTTTGGCATACTGGGGTGAAAAAAGCCTCTAATATACTGCACATCTGTGATTATACGTGCATAAGTCACTGTCACATTTTGGACAGAAATACAGCTTTTTGGTTACTGGGGTGAAAAATGCCTCTAATATACTGCACATCTGTGATTACACGTGCATAAGTCACTGTCAGATTTAGGACAGAAATACAGCTTTTTGGTTAGGGTGAAAAAAGCCTCTAATATACTGCACATCTGTGATTACACGTGCATAAGTCACTGTCACATTTAGGCCATAAATACGGCTTTGGCATACTGGGGTGAAAAAACCCTCTAATATACTGCACATCTGTGATTACATGTGCATAAGTCACTGTCACATTTAGGCCAGAAATACGGCTTTTTTGTTACTGGGGTGAAAAAACCCTCTAATATACTGCACATCTGGGATAAGACGTGCATAAGTGAGTTTCACATTTAGGCCACAAATACCGCTGTCATATAGAGTTTTAAAAAAAAATATAGAGTGCAATACCCTACATTTGGGTTTATATTGGCGGTTAATTATTTTTAACATTCTTAACCACTTTTTACTTTGCTTTGTGAACGCTAACTATGAGGCAAACATCTAATAAGGGACGCGGTCATGGTTGTCGTGGTGGTGTTGGTGGAGCCTCTGGTGCAGGGAGAGGACGTAGCCATTCTGCCACAACTACACGTCCTACTGAACCTACTACCTCAGGTCCCAATAGCCGCCAGAATCTACAGCGATATTTGGTCGGGCCTAATGCCGTTCTAAGGATGGTAAGGCCTGAGCAAGTACAGGCGCTAGTCAATTGGGCGGCCGACAGTGGATCCAGCACGTTCACATTATCTCCCACGCAGTCTTCTGCAGAAAGCGCACAGGTGGAGCCTGAAAACCATGCCCATCAGTCTGTCACATCACCCCCGTGCATATCGGGGAACCTGTCTGAGCCTCAAGTCATGCAGCAGTCTCTTATGCTGTTTGAAGACTCTGCTGGCAGGGTTTCCCAAGGGCATCCACCTAGCCCTTCACCAGGGGTGGAAGACATAGAATGCACTGACGCACAACCATTTATGTTTCCTGATGAGGACATGGGAATACCACCTCAGCACGTCTCTGATGATGACGAAACACAGGTGCCAACTGCTGGGTCTTTCTGCAGTGTGCAGACCGAAAAGAAGGTCAGGGAGGAAGACTGGGTGGAAGACGATACAGGGGACGATGCTTACGTTTATTAAAATGAACCAGGCATAGATCCCACAGGACTTGTCCGTACCTTGTGCAGAATAGACATTTATACCACCATCAAACATACATTCTTGTACTCAAGTCAAGTGCAATGATTCTTTGTTTTATTTATTTTTTATTTGTCCCAATATTTTGGCGGCTACCTACCTACCATTCTTGTACTCAAGTTCACTTATTCTTTGTTTTATTTTGTTATATGTCCCAATATTTTGGGGGATACCCCAATTTAAAACAAAAAAAATAACACAAATCAGTGTTAGCTACCTATTCCTCCTTCACCGCCGCTTCCACCTACACCGCCACGTCAACCTACACAGCCACATCCACCCATCCACCGCCTCTTCAACCTCCTACTCCTAGATCCAGATTGTTATTTTAAATTTTTCTGTATTTTATGTTATTTTAAGTCATTTCCCTATCCACATTTGTTTGCAGAACAGTTGTCATGCTCTTAAGCACATTTTGATGCCTTTTGCAGCCCTCTAGCCCTTTCCAGGACTATTTTAGAGACATTTTAGTGCCCCAAAGTTCGGGGTCAAGTTCAGGTCCCGAACCCGAACTTTTTTTTTCAAGTTCGGCCGAACCTGCCGAACCCGAACATCCAGGTGTCCGCTCAACTCTAATACTGACCCTTTGAATGTCTGGTTTTAGCTATGTTGTTATATTTGGAAGCTTGTTTTTGTCTGGAAAAACTGCTGCATGATTGCTATTAGGTATCATTGAAGCGCTAATGTAAGTCTATGACAGACGGGAGTGGCAACTTAGTAATTGTATGTGCTGAGTTTCTCCACTCCACCCCTCCCACTAGAAGGTTCCAGTCTAGCTAGAAACTGTATATAAGGAGAGCAGTTAGAGTCCCTAATGTTCTGCAGCTAGGGACCAGTGCTTGGAGGAGATACTCATGCCAGTCTGCATGAGTGACCAGAAGAAGACGCTGAGATGGGGACACTGAGCCACAGACCATGGAACACCAGTCCTGTGACCAAGGAGCCACCCGGACTACTGAACTACAGACCGTGAGTCCTTGACCAGGGTACCAGCTATCTTAGAGACAAAGGGACAGCTAGCTCAGGCCTTTCCTCAGCATCAAACCCTTCTTCTGCCAGGGAGGAGACTGGAAAAGCAACCCTATGCCTAGCCTGTATTGTTTTGCACCTGAATTCCTCCAGTAAAGAAGCACACTGGTTTACTGCAGACCCTGACTCTCTGGACTTATTTCCCATTGGGGTGCACCACGCCTTACCATCCCTTCTGGAAAGCAGCGAGATGTGGTGACGTCTCAACTGTGTCCGGGTGACCCAGTGTGGCGTTGGGACCACTCTAAACCCAGCCACTGCATATGTCTAAATATATTAGAGAAATTCATGGTGACATATTAGTACCCAGTTTTACAGACATAGAGCAAGTTTCAATCCCCAAAATATTAGAAGAAACCTTCTAAATTGAGAGGGTTACTGGATATTTATGTTAAATACAGGGTGAGTCAAAAGTTGCAGGACACCCTTTTATTTCAGAAATGAAAGGGAAAATTAAATATCTGAATAGTCCTGCAAGTAATGGGTGAGGGGGTCTGTTTTAGGATATATCCGTAACATGGGTGCTATCCTGAAAGCCGCCATATTGGATCAATGGCAAATTTTTACAATGGAAGAGGGTCATGTAGCATATCAAATAAGACCTGAATTCTCTCAGAAATCGATTGCCGCAAATCAGATTTGCAATATCTTGTGGTTCAAAAGTTATCAACACAGAAAGATGCAACAACAATCGTGAAAATTTCCTGTGATGCACAGCTATGTGACGGGTTCAATGTGTTGTCCCTGGTGCTGAACACTGACCTTTAAAGTTTTGAACTTTCTGTGTTGATAACTTTTGAACCACAAGAGATATTACAGATCTAATTTTGTCTTTCTGAGAAATTTAAAATTTCTGAGAAATGTCTGGTCTTTGATATGCTACATGACCCCTTTCCCATTGGATAAAATTATCCTCAATCCAATATGGCAGCTTTCTGTGGCTCACCCATTACTTACTCACTGGAGTATTCAGATACTTAATTTTCCCTCTCATTACTGAAATAAAATAAAAGGGTGTCCTGCAACTTTTGACTCACCCTGTACATCTTTCCCAAATGGACTAAGTCATAGAAGAGAAATATGATTATACATTATTGATGTTTTATGTGATGTAGGTATTGTTGTTTTTACACAACTTTCTCATATTGTGGAGGTAATTAGGAGTGCCGAACTATATTCTCTCTCAATAGTCACTATATAATTGCTGTTTTTAATGAGAAAATATAACAAAATAATAGCAAAGACAGGTGCACTCTGCAGTCTTACTAAACCCTCAAACTGATTTTAAAATTGAGAGATTAGTCAACATGTCCTACGGTGCCCGGGCTTAGACATGTCCTACACCGTAGGACATGTTGACTAATCTCTCAATTTTAAAATCAGTTTGAGGGTTTAGTAAGACCGCAGAGTGCACCTGTCTTTGCTATTATTTTGTTATATTGTTATATTGATTATGACATCCACACAATTGCTACCTTGTGTAGGATGTCTATTGTGGTTCGCTACGGGCATCCTCCACCGTATGCATTTTTGCTGGGGATCGCCATTAGCAACAGGCCACAAGTGCAGGATCTGCTCCCCTATATATATGCACGACTGCATGTGGATTTGAGCACCTCCTGCTAATACCACGCTAGTCTTTTCAGTTTGTATATATAGAGATTCCTGGAGGTATATAAACTCCAATTTAAATGTGCCTGTTTTCCATCTACAGGTCACATTTAGGTGCCCCTGTGAGGCCTGGGCCTTATCAGCCAGTCTTGAGTGGGACTCGCAGACTCCTCCCTCCTCCCACTGCAAGCATGGTTACATGCTGGAGGTAACTGGTGAGTTGTTTGTGAGTCGGCCTCATGCTCCTGTAATTTGCCCACTGGCTCCTGGTATTGCCCATACGGCTCAGTTAGGAGAGTGTTAGGTCCCGGGCTACTTGAGAAACCTTGGCGTGGTGCCCGGGCTCAGACATGTTCTACACCGTGGGACATGTTGACTAATCTCTCAATTTTAAAATCAGTTTGAGGGTTTAGTAAGACCGCAGAGTGCACCTGTCTTTGCTATTATTTTGTTATATTGTTATATTGATTATGACATCCACACAATTGCTACCTTGTGTGGGATGTCTATTGTGGTACTTGTGGTTCGCTGCGGGCATCCTCCACCGTATGCATTTTTGCTGGGGATCGCCATTAGCAACGGGCCACAAGTGCAGGATTTGCTCCCCTATATATATGCACGACTGCATGTGGGTTTGAGCACCTCCTGAGAAAAGTTGAAAAGTTGACAAGTTTTATTACATGTGGAGTGCTGGATCACTTGTGTGGACCTTCTGCTTAGTTTGGTTGTGCCTTGTTTGGCTCGCTGCTTTTATGCTTAGTTGCTCTGTGGTCTATCGGAGCTGGTCTGAATCTCTGGTGTCTGTGCCCACCATCTCTCATAGTAATAATCTGAAATGGGTAATAAGCAGCTGTTTCTATCCCTCTAATGTCATCTCTCTGACTTTTTCAAGTGTACGAGCCTGCAGTGGCCGGGTGGGCCAGGACCTCATTGTCCGGCATTGTTATCCACAGCAGCAGGCATGATGCCGTAACATCATCAGCCTGCTGCTGGGAAGAGTGTTCGGAGGAATGTGTCTAGCTGAGCATAATGTTTTTATTTTATTTTATTTACACCACAAGGCCTTCAGTGATCTAAAAGGGCACTAAGGGGGAGTATTGCTGTGTGGGGACACTAATGGGGGAGCATTACTGTGTAGAGCTCCTAATGGGGGGCAATTACTGTGTGGGATCGCTAATGGAGCAGCATTACTGTGTGGGGCCACTACGAGGGAGCATTACTGGGGTGGGTCACTAATAGGGGAGTATTACTGTGTGGGTTTACTAATGAGGAACACTACTGTATGTGGGCACTAATAGGGGCACATTACTGTGTGGGAACACTAATGCATTCCTGTGTGAAGCCACTAATACAGGCAACACAGTTACAGACAACACACTTGCAATTTTGCTATAACTGTTCCATACTTTATGTAACTGTGTACCACCTTTAGAAAAATTGTGAGTTTACATTAGGCTTCATAATAAAATGTCTAATACGGAAGGGTTCAAAATCAATATGAAGACCCAGGCCTTATCTTCTTAGAGGCCTTATCCTCATAGCATTCCTCCTGCTCCTTGCAGCCCCAGTGGTGTCCTCTCTGTCTTCACTGCCCCCTCCTAGTGGGGCACCTTCTATTTTCACCCAACCCTCTGGCAGATAAGAGAGTCTCCCTGTTGACGACTTGACAGAGCAGACAGTGGTTGGACTGCCCTGAGAAGGAGGTTCAGGGGGAGGAGGGGGACCCCATGCATAGCTGTATTGGTGGTGGTGGGGCTAATAGTGGCACCTGTAGTCACAGTGTTGGGGACAGTGGTAGCAATAGTGGCAGTCCAGACAGGCAAATACAGAGCAGGGAATCAAGGAGCCCACTATGACATATCACTACTCCTCGCTGCAAATCCTCTACTGGCACCACTAGTATTGCTACACAGCCACCACTACTACTACTACTATCCCTAAACAACCAATCTACTGACTTCCATGCTATGTGTCTACTGCTGCTGCTACTGTTGCAGCCACATGCCACGATTACACTACCCATTCTACATCCATAGTATACATCCACATCTGCTGCTCCCAATTAATAGGGAGAATTTTTCTAGGCTCATTCAGAATGAGCTACTCTTTCTTCTGGCAATTATTCATTTTACATGTTTAAATACAAGCAAGCATTCTGCCCCCATTAACGCATACATTTTGGAGGCTTTGTCCCAGTTTTTTCTGGCAAGTAACACTTGTGCATGTCATATGGGCAGGCATCCTGCTCCTATTAAGGTATAATGTTTGGATGCTTGATCCCCCATAAAGCCACAATTTTTTTCCCACAACCTCGTGTGTGTTTAAACACCATCTGCCCCCGCTAAGGGACAATTTTTGGAAGCTTTGTAACATTAAAAAGCATAACACATGTGACGGCATAATGTGTTTTTAAACACACTGTTTGTTAACACCGTCAAATAGAGATAACATCTTTTCCTAAAAAATCAGAGTCTTAGGAGACTAGAGGGTGTTATATAATTTAACCACCTCCGGACCGCCTAACGCAGGATCGCGTTCCGGAGGTGGCAGCCCTGCGCAGAGTCACGCATATATGCGTCATCTCGCGATGGCCGAGATTTCCTGTGAACGCGCGCACACAGGCGCGCGCGCTCACAGGAACGGAAGGTAAGAGAGTTGATCTCCAGCCTGCCAGCGGCGATCGTTCGCTGGCAGGCTGGAGATGTGTTTTTTTTAACCCCTAACAGGTATATTAGACGCTGTTTTGATAACAGCGTCTAATATACCTGCTACCTGGTCCTCTGGTGGTCCCCTTTGTTTGGATCGACCACCAGAGGACACAGGTAGCTCAGTAAAGTCCCACCAAGCACCACTACACTACACTACACCCCCACCCCCGTCACTTATTAACCCCTTATTAGCCCCTGATCACCCCATATAGACTCCCTGATCACCCCCCTGTCATTGATCACCCCCCTGTCATTGATTACCCCCCTGTAAAGCTCCATTCAGATGTCCGCATGATTTTTACGGATCCACTGATAGATGGATCGGATCCGCAAAACGCATCCGGACGTCTGAATGAAGCCTTACAGGGGCGTGATCAATGACTGTGGTTATCACCCCATATAGACTCCCTGATCACCCCCCCTGTCATTGATTACACCCCTGTCATTGATCAACCCCCTGTAAAGCTCCATTCAGATGACCGCATGATTTTTACGGATCCACTGATAGATAGATCGGATCCGCAAAACGCATCCGGACGTCTGAATGAAGCCTTACAGGGGCGTGATCAATGACTGTGGTGATCACCCCATATAGACTCCCTGATCACCCCCCTGTAAAGCTCCATTCAGATGTCCGCATGATTTTTACGGATGCACTGATAGATGGATCCGATCCGCAAAACGCATCCGGACGTCTGAATGAAGCCTTACAGGGGCATGATCAATGACTGTGGTGATCACCCCATATAGACTCCCTGATCACCCCCCTGTAAAGCTCCATTCAGATGTCCGCATGATTTTTACGGATGCACTGATAGATGGATCCGATCCGCAAAACGCATCCGGACGTCTGAATGAAGCCTTACAGGGGAGTGATCAATGACTGTGGTGATCACCCCATATAGACTCCCTGATCACCCCCCTGTCATTGATTACCCCCCTGTAAAGCTCCATTCAGATGTCCGCATGATTTTTACGGATGCACTGATAGATGGATCGGATCCGCAAAACGCATCCGGACGTCTGAATGAAGCCTTACAGGGGCGTGATCAATGACTGTGGTGATCACCCCATATAGACTCCCTGATCACCCCCCTGTCATTGATTACCCCCCTGTCATTGATTACCCCCCTGTAAAGCTCCATTCAGACGTCCGCATAATTTTTACGGATCCACTGATAGATGGATCGGATCCGCAAAACGCATCCGGACGTCTGAATGAAGCCTTACAGGGGCGTGATCAATGACTGTGGTGATCACCCCATATAGACTCCCTGATCAACCCCCCTGTCATTGATCAACCCCCCTGTCATTGATCAACCCCCCTGTCATTGATCAACCCCCCTGTCATTGATCAACCCCCCTGTCATTGATCACCCCCCTGTCATTGATCACCCCTCTGTAAGGCTCCATTCAGATATTTTTTTGGCCCAAGTTAGCAGAATTTTTATTTTTTTTTCTTACAAAGTCTCATATTCCACTAACTTGTGTCAAAAAATAAAATCTCACATGAACTCACATACCCCTCACGGAATCCAAATGCGTAAAATTTTTTAGACATTTATATTCCAGACTTCTTCTCACGCTTTAGGGCCCCTAGAATGCCAGGGCAGTATAAATACCCCACATGTGACCCCATTTCGGAAAGAAGACACCCCCAGGTATTCCGTGAGGGGCATATTGAGTCCATGAAAGATTGAAATTTTTGTCCCAAGTTAGCGGAACGGGAGACTTTGTGAGAAAAAAATTAAAAATATCAATTTCCGCTAACTTGTGCCAAAAAAAAAAAATTTCTATGAACTCGCCATGCCCCTCATTGAATACCTTGGGGTGTCTTCTTTCCAAAATGGGGTCACATGTGGGGTATTTATACTGCCCTGGCATTCTAGGGGCCCCAAAGCGTGAGAAGAAGTCTGGTATCCAAATGTCTAAAAATGCCCTCCTAAAAGGAATTTGGGCACCTTTGCGCATCTAGGCTGCAAAAAAGTGTCACACATCTGGTATCACCGTACTCAGGAGAAGTTGGGGAATGTGTTTTGGGGTGTCATTTTACATATACCCATGCTGGGTGAGAGAAATATGCCAACTTTGGTCAAATGCCAACTTTGTATAAAAAAATGGGAAAAGTTGTCTTTTGCCAAGATATTTCTCTCACCCAGCATGGGTATATGTAAAAAGACACCCCAAAACACATTCCTCAACTTCTCCTGAATACAGAGATACCAGATGTGTGACACTTTTTTGCAGCCTAGGTGGGCAAAGGGGCCCACATTCCAAAGAGCACCTTTCGGATTTCACAGGTCATTTACCTACTTACCACACATTTGGGCCCCTAGAATGCCAGGGCAGTATAACTACCCCACAAGTGACCCCATTTTGGAAAGAAGAGACCCCAAGGTATTCGCTGATGGGCATAGTGAGTTCATGGAAGTTTTTATTTTTTGTCACAAGTTTGTGGAATATGAGACTTTGTATGAAAAAAAAATAAAAAATAAAAATCATCATTTTCCACTAACTTGTGACAAAAAATAAAAAATTCTAGGAACTCGCCATGCCCCTCACGGAATACCTTGGGGTGTCTTCTTTCCAAAATGGGGTCACTTGTGGGGTAGTTATACTGCCCTGGTATTCTAGGGGCCCAAATGTGTGGTAAGGAGTTTGAAATCAAATTCAGGAAAAAATGAGGAGTGAAATCCGAAAGGTGCTCTTTGGAATATGGGCCCCTTTGCCCACCTAGGCTGCAAAAAAGTGTAGTTGATTTTACAGTGGAAAACCACTTTACAACTTGGAAGCGAACTCGGCTTTGGTTCTGAGGTACTAGTCGGAACCGAAGCCGAGTTCAGTTTCAAGTTTTAAAGTAGTTTTCCACTTTAAAAATCAACTACCGAAGTTATTCGACGAAGTCCCGCGCGACTTTGTGAATAACTAACTTCGGCTAATCGGAGCCCATACATTCTAATACTGTACGGAGATTAATCTCTGTACAGTATTATTCCGAAAGCTTGAACGAAGCGACTTCGGATTAAACCATCCAAAGCTCGCTTCGCTCAAATCTAACGGTCGGGTAGTGACGCCCAAATTGTCAAGGCTCAGACATCATTTATCTAATGTGTATGGCCAGATTTAGAGCTATTTGTATTCAGAATCAAATACGACCATCCTGTTTCTTGTAAATATTTTTTCTTCTATAATGTTTTTCTGTCCAAACGTTTTACTTCAGCGCTACAGTTTATAATCACCAGGCATTTCTCGCTTGACAAATCTGTTTCCTATTTGAACTGTCATGCTTCAGTAACTAAGCTGTAGATTTAACAAAAGTGACGGTATCATCAGGGCAACAGAAAAGAACAAAGATTAAGAGCAACCTGGACGACACTGCGGCTAAAGGAACAGAACTGCAGTATAATTGCTGGGAAATCTTACGTAATGTAGAGCCATAGAAATTTACAGCATTATTTCTTTTATTATGTCATAATTAAAGAGATAAGTATCATGGATCAATGTATTATGAAACAATTAGCAATTTACAGAGTACAGTTAACCTTTATCCCACAGAAAATGTCAATTCACTGGATGGGTAAAGGTAATGGGGCCATGGAGTAATTGCAAAGCTTTGATCTTCCCTAGCCTAGGTGGAAGCACCAACCAAGTGTCAGATATTCAGCAAAACCCAGATTTCTACAGGAATTCAGAAAAGTAAACTAAATGTACAGTAAAGCTTGATTAATCTGGATGGAATAGTTACTGTGCTGTAGGTGCTGCTGTTATCTCACACTGTGTCTGAATCTGATATGGCGGCACTCTGTGTTATTCTGCTATAAGGTGCTACATCTGGCTGTGTTATGCAAGGCTAGTTGGCACTGCTATGAGGGCACTGTCACAATAACCATTCTAAAAGCACTCTAGTGATAACACCCAGGAAACCATAAAAAGAGATTTGTTCTACTTACACTCAGGTTCGAAAAATAATGACTCAAAGGGGTTATGCCATGATTGATTGAATAGAATTAAAATCATATAGTACATGACCTTTCCAACAAAGCTAGAACCAGCCCTGTACCGCAAATGGGTCCAGAGATCTCCAAATTCACTGCTATATTTTTTTTTCAGCCTCGCAGCTCAGGGGGTGTGTCCTTTCTGCTGCAGCTCTCTCATTGTAACTGACACAGCTTCTAACAGAACATATGGCTGGTCACAGTTGAAGATTTAAATTGAGCACGTTCGACCAGCTCAGTGATAATGACAAAAAAAAAGGAAAAGGACAAACAGCAGGGGGCGCTTATACAGATACATTTTATTGAATAACTCACTGGCTATATTACATTTTTAATTACATGTAATTATAAAAGTATTCAGATCCAGGTGCTGGTTTAAAAAATGTAGAATATGTTTTGTGACAACCCCTTTAATGTTTTGCATTTTGTCTCAGCAAGACATATGGATGACCCATAGTGTGGCTACCTGAGCAGCTCCCTTGTGGACTATTCAATACGATCATGTATCTCATGGTCGCTCATTTATTTGGGTATTGTGCAGTAACAAATTTCTAGTGCAGTATGGTGCCTACTTTTAAAAATAGGAATTTGATTAAACCACATATAATGGAGGGGCTATTAATGCATTAGGGTCCATTCACACACAGACAACGGCCATGTGTGTCCCGCATTTTGCAGACTGCACATTGCCGGCACTATGATAGAAATGCCTTTTCTTGTCCATAGCTGCGGACAAGAATAGGACATGCTGTATTTTTTTGCATAATAAAAGTGCGGATGCGGACAGTACACGGTGTGCTGTCCGCATCTTTTGCGGCCCCATTGAAAATGAATGGGTCTGCACCCGTGCCGCAAAATTGGGAAATGGATGTGGACCCATTATGCGGACGTTTCCTCTGATAGGCTGCAGGCACTATATAGGGGTATTTTATACTGGCACATTATGTGGGCACTATGGGGACATTAGCTCAACTGGGGGCATTAAAAGGGGGTATTTTTTGCACTGGTGCACATCATAAGGGGGCATTTTTGTACTGTCACATTATAAGGAGAATTATTACTACTGGGGGGGCATTATGGTGGGCGTTATTACTACTGGGGGTCTACGGGGAACATGATTACTAGTATGGGCACTATGGGAACATTATTACTTCTGGGGCACAGTGGGGACACTGTAGGAGCACCATTACAACCATGTGTGCTCTAGCAGAGAGTTATTCCTATTGGTGGGACTTTTGGGAGCACTATTACTGTAAGGGCACCTTGGCACAGTATCAGCTTACCACAATTATTTTTGTGGGACGTTATGTTTACACTATTAGTGTCAGGGGCACTATTTGCTGGGCGCAGTTATTTTAGGGCACTGTGTGCCAATAATTATTGAAGGACACTATCTGCATGGTACTACTATTATCAGGGGATTTATCTGTTTCTGCAGTATAATATTGTGGAGCACAGTGGCACAGTATTAGGGGTGGTAGGATGATTTGTCCACAAGATGGGAGGATGATGGAAAAGTAGTAAACTAAGATTTTTTTTGTCAAACTGCAATGACGAGAAATGGCTGAAAATTGGTGGTCTGGTCTGAAGGTCTGAAAAGAGATGAGGAAAGAGAACATCTACATCAAAGGAGACATCACTGGATGTAAGAAGTATGGGGCACTGTATTACCCTGTATGTTCTGTAGTGATGGGAGGGTGGATATAGAATTTGGCCCACACCATAGCAGCCTGGCCCCAGACTTCAGGTCACAGACTTCAGGGGGCGCAATACTTGGCTTGCCCCGGGTGCTGGCAACCCACACTACGCCACTGGTTTCAGGTACACGCTACCATGGCTGCATTGGAAAAGCAAATAATGACTACAAATAGCAGCACACTGCCATGTGCAAAGACACATGCAAACACATGAATAACTGTAAACTGCCTTACTGCTATACTTACTATATCTAAAATTAGAAAAGCTTAATATATTAAAAATTAGAAGCTCTTTGCACACATTTTAAATCAAAATTGTGTCTGGCCCATCTACCAGCAACAAGGTGGTTTCCAACAGATGGGACCTACACTATCAGACTTGCCTCTTCTGGGCCTAAGCCTACAAAATACAGAGCAATGTGGAATCTAGCTATATGACACTCTGATCAGAACATTTGTGGGATTGCCTGCATCCATTTAGAACATGAACTACCTCCCCCGGGCTTTTATAGCTGGATTCTACATTGCCCTGAATTTTGTAGGCTAAAAGCCTAAGAGAGGCAAGTCTGATAATGTAGGTCTTGTAAGTTGCAAGCCACCAGTCTCTGGTAGATGGGTCTGACACAATTGTGATAAAAACTGTGTGCAAAGAGCTTCTCATTTTCATATAGAAAGTATAGCAGTAAAATAAAATCTACTTTTATTTGCATTTCCAGTGTTTGCATATGTCTTAGCGCATGGCAGTGTGCTTCTACCTGTAGTCCTTGTTTGCTTATTCTATGGATATTATTCTGAGATATTTTAAATAATAAGCTATCCGCAATATTAGATCGGCGGGGGTCCTACACCTGGCACCCCCACCAATCAGCTGGTTGAAGAGAAGGCTGTGCGCCATGCCAGCGCAGTCTTTCTTTCATTGTTTACCTGCCCGCCATTGACATCACAGTGGTGAGCAGGTGTAACTACAAGAAGCCTTCCCAATCACTTAAATGGTTCAATGGGACAAATGGTTCCTATACACTTGTATAGCAACAAGCTGTCCCATTGAATGTGAATGTGTAATTACACCTGCTCACCGCTGTGATGCCGATGGCGATCAGGTAAACAATGAAAGGAAGGCTGCGCTGGCATGGTGCGTGGCTTTCTCTTCAGCCAGCTGATCGGCGGGGGTGCCAGGTGTCGGACCGCTGACGTTTTGATATTGATAACCCATCCTGAGGATAGGTCATCAATCAAAATATCTTGGAAAACCACTTTAAGTCCTGGAAAACCTCTTTAATAGAATGTGTATGGTCACCTTTAAAACAGAATATAAAGTACACAAGGAAATACATTGAGTTCTAGTAAAGTTTATTTATTCACTAACTGGAAATGAACATACTCAGTCATGAAATGTCATAATTGCTGTCATACAGGTATGTTTTAACCACCTCAGCCCCCAGTGCTTAAACACCCTGAAAGACCAGGCCACTTTTTACACTTCTGACCTACACTACTTTCACCGTTTATTGCTCGGTCATGCAACTTACCACCCAAATGAATTTTACCTCCTTTTCTTCTTACTAATAGAGCTTTCATTTGGTGGTATTTCATTGCTGCTGACATTTTTACTTTTTTTGTTATTAATCGAAATTTAACGATTTTTTTGCAAAAAAATGACATTTTTCACTTTCAGTTGTAAAATTTTGCAAAAAAAAACGACATCCATATATAAATTTTGCTCTAAATTTATTGTTCTACATGTCTTTGATTAAAAAAAAATGTTTGGGTAAAAAAAAAATGGTTTGGGTAAAAGTTATAGCGTTTACAAACTATGGTACAAAAATGTGAATTTCCGCTTTTTGAAGCAGCTCTGACTTTCTGAGCACCTGTCATGTTTCCTGAGGTTCTACAATGGCCAGACAGTACAAACACCCCACAAATGACCCCATTTCGGAAAATACACACCCTAAGGTATTCGCTGATGGGCATAGTGAGTTCATAGAACTTTTTATTTTTTGTCACAAGTTAGCGGAAAATGATGATTTTTTTTTTTTTTTTTTTTTTTTTTTTCTTACAAAGTCTCATATTCCACTAACTTGTGACAAAAAATAAAAACTTCCATGAACTCACTATGCCCATCAGCGAATACCCTGGGGTCTCTTCTTTCCAAAATGGGGTCACTTGTGGGGTAGTTATACTGCCCTGGCATTCTAGGGGCCCAAATGTGTGGTAAGGAGTTTGAAATCAAATTCTGTAAAAAATGACGAGTGAAATCCGAAAGGTGCTCTTTGGAATGTGGGCCCCTTTGCCCACCTAGGCTGCAAAAAAGTGTCACACATCTGGTATCTCCGTATTCAGTAGAAGTTGGGGAATGTGTTTTGGGGTGTCTTTTTACATATACCCATGCTGGGTGAGATAAATATCTTGGTCAAATGCCAACTTTGTATAAAAAAATGGGAAAAGTTGTCTTTTGCCAAGATATTTCTCTCACCCAGCATGGGTATATGTAAAATGACACCCCAAAACACATTCCCCACCTTCTCCTGAGTACGGAGATACCAGATGTGTGACACTTTTTTGCAGCCTAGGTGGGCAAAGGGGCCCATATTCCAAAGAGCACCTTTCGGATTTCACTTGTCATTTTTTACAAAATTTGATTTCAAACTCCTTACCACACATTTGGGCCCCTAGAATGCCAGGGCAGTATAACTACCCCACAAGTGACCCCATTTTGGAAAGAAGAGACCCCAGGGTATTCGCTGATGGGCATAGTGAGTTCATGGAAGTTTTTATTTTTTGTCACAAGTTAGTGGAATATGAGACTTTGTATGAAAAAAAAAAAAATCATCATTTTCCACTAACTTGTGACAAAAAATAAAAAATTCTAGGAACTCGCCATGCCCCTCACGGAATACCTTGGGGTGTCTTCTTTCCAAAATGGGGTCACTTGTGGGGTAGTTATACTGCCCTGGCATTTTCCAGGGGCCCTAATGTGTGGTAAGTAGGTAAATGACCAGTGAAATCCGAAAGGTGCTCTTTGGAATGTGGGCCCCTTTGCCCACCTAGGCTGCAAAAAAGTGTCACACATGTGGTATCGCCGTATTCAGGAGACGTTGGGGAATGTGTTTTGGGGTGTCTTTTTACATATACCCATGCTGGGTGAGAGAAATATCTTGGCAAAAGACAACTTTTTCAATTTTTTTATACAAAGTTGGCATTTGACCAAGATATTTATCTCACCCAGCATGGGTATATGTAAAATGACACCCCAAAACACATTGCCCAACTTCTCCTGAGTACGGCGATACCAGATGTGTGACACTTTTTTGCAGCCTAGATGCGCAAAGGGGCCCAAATTCCTTTTAGGAGGGCATTTTTAGACATTTGGATACCAGACTTCTTCTCACGCTTTGGGGCCCCTAGAATGCCAGGGCAGTATAAATACCCCACATGTGACCCCATTTTGGAAAGAAGATACCCCAAGGTATTCAATGAGGGGCATGGCGAGTTCATAGAAATTTTTTTTTTTTGGCACAAGTTAGCGGAAATTGATATTTTTTATTTTTTTCTCACAAAGTCTCCCGTTCCGCTAACTTGGGACAAAAATTTCAATCTTTCATGGACTCAATATGCCCCTCACGGAATACCTGGGGGTGTCTTCTTTCCGAAATGGGGTCACATGTGGGGTATTTATACTGCCCTGGCATTCTAGGGGCCCTAAAGCGTGAGAAGAAGTCTGGAATATAAATGTCTAAAAAATTTTACGCATTTGGATTCCGTGAGGGGTATGGTGAGTTCATGTGAGATTTTATTTTTTGTCACAAGTTAGTGGAATATGTGACTTTGTAAGAAAAAAAAAAAAATTCCGCTAACTTGGGCCAAAAAAAAGACTGAATGCAGCCTTACAGAGGGGGGGGGGATCAATGACAGGGGGGTGATCAATGACAGGGGGGGTGATCAATGACAGGGGGGTGATCAGGGAGTCTATATGGGGTGATCACCCAACTGTCATTGATCACCCCCCTGTAAGGCTGCATTCAGACGTCCGTATGATTTTTACGGATCCGATCAGTCTATCAGTGGATCCGTAAAAATCATGCGGACATCTGAATGGAGCTTTACAGGGGGGTGATCAATGACAGAGGGGTAATCAATGACAGGGGGGTGATCAGGGAGTCTATATGGGGTGATCACCACAGTCATTGATCACTCCCCTGTAAGGCTGCATTCAGACGTCCGTATGATTTTTACGGATCCGATCAGTCTATCAGTGGATCCGTAAAAATCATGCGGACATCTGAATGGAGCTTTACAGGGGGGTGATCAATGACAGAGGGGTAATCAATGACAGGGGGGTGATCAGGGAGTCTATATGGGGTGATCACCACAGTCATTGATCACTCCCCTGTAAGGCTGCATTCAGACGTCCGTATGATTTTTACGGATCCGATCAGTCTATCAGTGGATCCGTAAAAATCATGCGGACATCTGAATGGAGCTTTACAGGGGGGTGATCAATGACAGAGGGGTAATCAATGACAGGGGGGTGATCAGGGAGTCTATATGGGGTGATCACCTCCGTCATTGATCACTCCCCTGTAAGGCTGCATTCAGACGTCCGTATGATTTTTACGGATCCGATCAGTCTATCAGTGGATCCGTAAAAATCATGCGGACATCTGAATGGAGCTTTACAGGGGGGTGATCAATGACAGAGGGTTAATCAATGACAGGGGGGTGATCAGGGAGTCCATATGGGGTGATCACCACAGTCATTGATCACTCCCCTGTAAGGCTGCATTCAGACGTCCGTATGATTTTTACGGATCCGATCAGTCTATCAGTGGATCCGTAAAAATCATGCGGACATCTGAATGGAGCTTTACAGGGGGGTGATCAATGACAGAGGGGTAATCAATGACAGGGGGGTGATCAGGGAGTCTATATGGGGTGATCACCTCCGTCATTGATCACTCCCCTGTAAGGCTGCATTCAGACGTCCGTATGATTTTTACGGATCCGATCAGTCTATCAGTGGATCCGTAAAAATCATGCGGACATCTGAATGGAGCTTTACAGGGGGGTGATCAATGACAGAGGGGTAATCAATGACAGGGGGGTGATCAGGGAGTCTATATGGGGTGATCACCACAGTCATTGATCACTCCCCTGTAAGGCTGCATTCAGACGTCCGTATGATTTTTACGGATCCGATCAGTCTATCAGTGGATCCGTAAAAATCATGCGGACATCTGAATGGAGCTTTACAGGGGGGTGATCAATGACAGGGGGGTAATCAATGACAGGGGGGTGATCAGGGAGTCTATATGGGGTGATCACCACAGTCATTGATCACTCCCCTGTAAGGCTCCATTCAGACGTCCGTATGATTTTTACGGATCCGATCAGTCTATCAGTGGATCCGTAAAAATCATGCGGACATCTGAATGGAGCTTTACAGGGGGTTGATCAATGACAGAGGGGTAATCAATGACAGGGGGGTGATCAGGGAGTCTATATGGGGTGATCACCACAGTCATTGATCACTCCCCTGTAAGGCTGCATTCAGACGTCCGTATGATTTTTACGGATCCGATCAGTCTATCAGTGGATCCGTAAAAATCATGCGGACATCTGAATGGAGCTTTACAGGGGGGTGATCAATGACAGGGGGGTAATCAATGACAGGGGGGTGATCAGGGAGTCTATATGGGGTGATCAGGGGTGATCAAGGGCTAATAAGGGGTTAATAAGTGACGGGGGGGGGGGTGTAGTGTAGTGGTGCTTGGTGCAACATATTACTGAGCTGCCTGTGTCCTCTGGTGGTCGATCCAAACAAAGGGGACCACCAGAGGACCAGGTAGCAGGTATATTAGACGCTGTTATCAAAACAGCGTCTAATATACCTGTTAGGGGTTAAAAAAATCACATCTCCAGCCTGCCAGCGAACGATCGCCGCTGGCAGGCTGGAGATCCACTCGCTTACCTTCCGATCCTGTGAACGCGCGCGCCTGTGTGCGCGCGTTCACAGGAAATCTCGCGTCTCGCGAGAGGACGCACCGGCGCGTCCACCCAGAACAACAGGACCGCCGCAAAGACGCAATCCTGCGTACGGCGGTCCTGAGGAGGTTAAAACCAGCGTGTCTTCATGTACTGTATAAACATATCAACATATATATCACTGCGGGCATCAGTGGGAAGCACTAAGCAACTAGTCACCTTGGAAAGGAAAAAAAAAATCACATCACTTTCATATAATGTAAATGTATTAGTTTTCAAATTGCCATTTTGCTGTGGATTACGTTTTTCCCAGCTCTCACGATCCCAAAATTAGTTATAACTTAATTGTCTGTAAGGTTAAATTATTGATTACCTCTGTATGTTGATATAATTTCTATTTTATCTGTGTGCTGAGCGTATGTATGTATGTCCGCTAAAGGAATCCGCACCGTCACATTTACAATCACGAAATTTAGCACACAGGTGCATCGGGGGCCGGGAAGGTTTTAGATCGGGTCTCAGCTCTCTAGCATGTACCGTTCCTGAGATATTCCTAAAAAATGCAAACATGGCACATCACATGACCCTTATCAGCCAATAGAAGCTTGCAGGTCCTTCAGTTTCGACATGCACACAGTTTTACACCAGGTTTCCATAACAACCCAGTGATTTTTCTTCACTGCTGTACGTCAGTTATAAGGGGCAGGGCACTGTGGATGATACTGTTAAGGGAGCGGAGTGCTGTGGAGGTCACAGTTCAGGGGGAAGGTAGGGTGGCCATTCAGGCCACCCTCAAAAGACAGACTTAAAAACCCCGCCCCTAGGTCCCACAAAGCCACGCCCTGACTCGGTTAGGCAACTCTTTCTACCACTTCGCAGCCGACAGGTATTGAAAAAATGAAGGTAAAAATCAACTTCTGTCAGCTGCAGGGGTGGTAGGGACGGTAACTTTTTCCCTGCAGCTCACGCTCAGACAGCACAGTGCTGCTGTCTGAGAGTGAGCTGATCAAAAGGACATCCCTGTGTCCATCCAGGCCCTGCACTGGACGGGGGACAGGGAGTCTGAAAGCCGGACTGTACAGCCTAAAACAAGACCTCTGGCCACCCTAGGGGCAGGCTGCTGTGGAGGTCACAGATAAGGGGACAGTCCGCTATGGAGGTCAGTGTTAAGGGGCAGATTGCTGTAGAGGCCACTGTTAAGGGGGCAGTGTATTGTGGAAATCACTGTTAAGGAGATGGGGTACTGTGTAAGTGAATGATAAAGGGGCATCCACTGTGGAGGTCACTGTTAAAGGGGCGGGCACTGTGGAGGACTCTGTTAAGGGGGCAGGGAACGGTGGAGGTCACAGTTAAGGGGATGGTCCGCTATGAAGGTCAGTGTTAAGGGGCTGAGTGCTGTAGAGGTCACTGCTAAGGAGGCGGGATGTTGTCGAGGTCCCATTTTAAGGAAACAGAGCTCTGTGGAGGTCACTGTTAAGGGGGCGGGTTATTGTGAAAATGACTATTAACGAGACGGAGTACTGTGGAGATCACTAATAAAGGGGTGGCCGCTGTGGAGGTCATTTAAAGGGCAGGCACTGTTAAGGTCACTGTTAAGGGAGGAGGGGACTGTGGAGGCCACTATTAAAGGGGCAGCGGGGTACAGTGAGGTCACTTTTAAGGCAGCAGGGTCAGGGCAGTTTCTAGGAAAATTTACCAACAGGACGAACATCAAAAAAGCGACTACCCCCCCCCCCCCCCCCCAGATTGTGGCCGGATCTCTAGCATACCCCATTGTAGTTAACGGGGGCGGCGGGCATTCAGTCTGCATCCAGTAGTGCCGGATCCAGAGAATTCCGGCAGGCTGTTCTCTGCTAGATCAGCCTGCCAGAATCACTAACGAAGTTGTGAAAGTAGCCTAATACAGTGCCACATACCTCTTACATCCAGTGACGTCTCCTTTGATGTAGATGTTCTCTTTCTTTATCTTCTCCATTCAGACCAGACCGCCATGATGATTTCTTTCAGCCATCTATTCTTTCTGCAGAGTTTGACAGACATCTTAGTTTCCTACTTTTCCATCATCCTCCCACCTTCTCAACATCCCATCATGCACCCCCAAAACTATACTGCAGAAACAGATAAACCCCCTGAAAATACTAGTTACACACAGATAGCACCCCCTTTAATAATTATTGGAACACAATGCTCTAAAAAATAACTGCACCCAGCAAATAATGTCCCTGACACTAATAGTGTAACCATAATGTCCCCCAAAAATTACTGTGCTAAGCTGATACTGTGCCAGGGTGCACCCACAGTTAGTGCTCCCCAAAATCCCAACAATAGTAATAATTCTGTGCCAGAATGCACTTAGTAGTAATAGTACTCCTACAGTGCCCCCAACAGTAATTGTGTCCCAGAAGTACGGTAATAATGCTCCCATAGTCCCCCAGTTGTAATAAAGCCCACCATAATGCCCTGGTAGTAATAATTCTCTTTATAATGTGTGACAGTAGAAAAAAACCTCCTTATAATGTGCGCCAGTACAAAAAATGCCCCGTTGTGTGTCAGTAAAAAACTAAAAGAAATATCTCTTAGTGCCCCCAGTAGATCCAATTTCCCCAGAATGCCCTCATGTGTTCCAATGACCCGTACTGTGTGCCACTAGAAAAAACACTTAGTGGCCCCAGTTGAGCTTAGGTGCCCATAGTGCCCCTATAATTTGTGAAAGTATAAAATACTCCTATATAGTGCCCCCAGAAGATGCCTCATAGTGCTCCTCCCCATCCCCATTGTGTCCTTCATAATGTGCCAGTATAAAATGCCCCTATAGACTGCCCCACATAGATACCCCCATAATACTCCTCTCCCCCCTTCCCCATAGTAGCACCAAAATGGGTGCCAGTATTAAATGCCCCTATATAATGCCCCCATAGTGCTCTTCTCCCCCACTTCTCTATAGTGCCCCCCCATAAGGCGTGCCAGTAAATAGGGCCCCCAATAAATGCCCCCATAGTGCTCCTTTACCCCCCACTTCTCCATAGAGCCCCCCATAATGAGTGCCAGTATATAGTTCCCCCAGTAGATGCCCCCATAGTGCTCCTTCCCCCCCACATCTCTATAGAGCCCCCCAATAATGCGTGTCAGTACATAGGGCCACCAGTAGATGCCCCCATAGTGCTGCCTCCCCTCTTCTCCATAGTGCCCCCCATAATATGCCAGTATATAGGGCCCCCATAGTGCTTTCCCCTCTTCTCCATAGTGCCCTCCCATATTTTGGCAGTATATAGGACCCCCATAGTGCTTCCTCTCTTCTCCATAGTGCCCCCCCATATTGTGCCAGTATATAGGGCCTCCATAGTGCTTCCCCTCTCTTCCCCACTTCTCCATAGTGCCCCACATATTTTGGGAGTATATAGGGCCCCCATAGTGCTTCCCCTCTTCTCTATGGTGCCCCCCCCCCATATTGTGGCAGTATATAGGGCCCCCATAGTGCTTCCCCTTTTCTCCATAGTGGCCCACATAGTGCTTCCCCTCTTCTCCATAGTACCCTTCCATATTGTGCCAGTATATAGGGCCTCCATCTCCCTTCTTGCCACAGTATACTATAAATAATAAAAACAATAAACACATATACTTACCTTATGCTGCTGTCAGCGATGCGATGCAGGCCTCTTCCGGCTTGTGTCCCACGCTGTACGACTCAGGCGGCGTGATGACGTCATCACGCCGCCTCCACCAGCCTCTGATAGGCTGCAGGCCTAGTGCCTGCAGCCTATCAAAGGAACGGGCAAGGTAGACGCCTCTCCCCTGCCCCGCACAGTTCATCTGTGGAAGCGCTCATCTCCACTCCTGCTGCCTCCGGACAGAAAGGCCCCCCCTCCGTTGCTGGGCCCTGCTGACGACGCCCCCCTCTTCTGTCTTGAGTGATGCGTCCCGTGCGGTCGCACCTCTCGCCTGGCTGTAGAAACGGCCCTGAGCAGGGTACTGTGAGGTCACTGTTAAGGGAGCGGGGTACTGTGGCAGTCACTGTTAAAGGGGCAGTCTCTGTGGAGGTGTCTGTTAAGGGGGCCGGGAATGGTGGAGGTCAGTTAAGGGGACTATAACGTATGGTCAGTGTTAAGGGGTGGGAGCTGTACAGGCCCCTGTGGAGGTCACTGTCAAGGGAGTGGGGTGCTGTGGAACTCACTGTTAAAGGGTCAGGCTGCTGTGAAGGTCAAAGTTAAGAGGGTGGGCTGCTGTGGAGGTCCCTTTTTAAGAAGACTGGGCACTGTGGGGGGGTCAGTGTTAAGGGGGAGGGGCTTTGGAGCTCACTGTTAAAGGGCGGGGTACTGTAGGTGTCACTGTTATAGTGGATACTGTTGATATCTTTTAACGAACACACACAAACATTAAATGAAATAGATGAAATATACTTGTGGTCCTTCTGCTAATAAATAATAAATGATAATTATTTCTAAAAAGTGTAAGGGAGGCATTGCTTTTGTCATCGAGCCACAGTACTTGCACATAGTTTATGGTGTTCTTGTAAAGCCTTGATTGAAGAGGACCACAAAGAAAATTAATAAAAATAACTTATATGAATATAAATTGAATGGGGTTTTCCAGAAGTAGAATATTGATGACCAGGATAGGTCATCAATATCTCTTTGGTTGGAGTCCAACTCCCAGCATTCCTGCCAATCAGCTGTTTGAAGAGGCTCTCCGGTTAGTGCTGCCTCTTCCTAAACCAGTGATGTCATGGTCATCGGTCACATGGCCTATCTGCTGCCCAGTCCCATTCAACTATATATGGGCCTGGGCTGTTATACAATGTACAACCATACTCTTGGTATGCTGTGAGGAGGCCATGGCAATGCTCTTCAAACAGTTGACTGGTGGCGATGCCGAGAGTCAGACCCCCTCCAATCAGATATTAATGACCTATCCTGAGGATAGGTCATCAATATTGTACTCCAGGAAAACCCATTTAAAGGGGTTGTCCAGCTGTTAATATTGATGACCTATCGTCCAGATAGGTCATCATTATGCGATCGGCGGGGGTCCAACACCTGGCACTACTGTTTGACAAGGAGGCAGCACTCCATGCTAGCACCGCTTGCTCGTCTTTACACTACATGTTGTCTTCTGTGGAGTCGTGGCATAGTGTGATTACAAGTACTTGCTCCATTCTTTTGAATGGAATGGGTACCTGTCTCACACTGCACTTCCGAGAAGAAGTACAGTGTAATGAAGAGGAAACTGCACTTGCGTGGAGCGCCTCCTCCTCTTTAAACAGCTGATCGGTGGGGGTGCCGGATGTTGGACCCCTCCTGATCAGATATTAACGACCTATCCTGACAATAAGTCATCAATATTAACAGCAGGACAACCCCCTTAATGAAAAATTTTGTAACTTCTTAATATACTTGATGTATCACTTCATCACCAAACTTTCTGGTTGATACAATGAAAGGAAACATTCTACAAACTTGTAATCTAATGCTTCTCCCAGCCAAGAGTTTGCTACATTTGTGTGTACTGTAGGCACTCCTCTGTGTGCTAAATACATCGGCAGCACAAATCTTTCCATCTGCATAGTATACTAGTGTATCAGTGTAGGTTAACTGTATTGTCCTGGAGTCCAATCATGACACTGTGATAAATCTGGACATCTATAACATCCCCAGAAGGGTTCAAACAGAGCTTAGGGTTCTGTTCTCTGCTCCCCCTGTGGGCAGCACTTTAGGAGGAGAGCCATGCCACACAGTGGCTCTCCCGCCATCCATATTGTAAAGCAGTTTAGCCTAAACACTGATTCCAGAAGATCTGATGACAATTAGGACTGAAGCACTACCCATATATTCATTTCAAAAGGATTCGGGGATGTCCATTATTTAAATGCCATTATTAAAAGGGCATCTGTCAGCAAATTCGCACCTATGAAACCTGCTTACCTCTGGTAGCTGAAGGCATCGGTGTTGGCCTCATGCTCATATATGTCCGCATTGCTGAGAATTTTTTTTTCTTATATGCAATTGAGCCTGTGGGAGCAACAGGGGCGTTGTCATTACTCCTAGATTCTCTGCTCTCTCTGCAACTGATGCGCCCTCTGAACTTTGACACAGGCCAGGCGGTGAAAACGTGATCACACCTGCCTGGCCCTGTCAGTCAAAGTGCAGAGGGTGCGGCAGTTGCAGAGAGAGCAGAGAATCTATGTGTAATGGCAATGCCCCCATTGTTTCTGGAGGCTTATTTCTCAGTAATATGGGCACATATGAATATGGGGCCAACACAGATGCCTTCAGCTGCCAAGTGCACATGTAACAGGTCAGCCAGTTTCATAGGTATAAATCTGCCGACAGATGCCCTTTAAAGAGGTCCATTCCGTTTTCCTGATGTGTCTGTTTTAGTACATACTGTAATTGTATTACATATGATATCATTCTAGAGCATTTTTTCTTATCATTCATTGTTGCGCTGTTTCTCTATTATTATTCCTGGCAATGCAATTGGTAAATTGACAAATGGGTATTACCAGCTAGGGGGTTCCCCCACACACTTTGTTCCTGTCATTATAAAACAGCAGTGACCTAACATTACCTTCTGGAAGACCAACCGAACATGCTGTACCTGCTCAAGCTGTTTGCAGTACTAATATGGGCTATGAGGAGGATATGATCTACAGTACATTGGAGATATTATCAGTGCATCGTTTTAAAGGTAAACTAAGCGCCTGGAATGAAAAGACAAAATAAGCAAAATGACTTCCTTGTAGGAACAAAGCACTACTATTATAGCATGGAGCTATTGATCAAACACATGACGGCTGCTGTTTACTTTTCAACTATAGATTGACATCAAGAAAAACTGATATGCTAAAAGATAGGTATTTAATAAAAATGCAATATCATCCAACGTCATGGCTACGAAAGAAAAACACCTGAAAATACATCAGCATGTGTCATTTATCACATTATATAATAGGCATGTTGATACAGACAAGCAAGTGGTAGAAAGATACCGGTAGCTTAAACTCTGAAGACAGGGAAGGGCAGATGAATAAAAATATCACTCTATTGCTGTCCACAAATAACTAACTGCCTTTTATGTTATCTCAAGGGTGCGAATTAAAAGCTGTTTGTAAGTAAAAAAAATGTAAAGGGGTTGTCTGGGAATAAAGAAAATAAATATATTAAAATATTACTTTATTATAAATATATTCCCAAATACCTTTCATTAGTTATAATTAGGGATAAGCGATTCGACTTTGGATGAAACATCCGAAGTTGATTCGCATACAACTTCGTTCTAAAACTGTATGGAGCAGGAGCTCCGTACAGTATTAGAATGTATTGGCTCCGATGAGCCGAAGTTATTGCTTTGCGAGATCTCGTGAGACTTTGCATAATAACTTCATAAATTAATTTGTACTGTAAAAAAACATTTCCCAAACTCGGGTTCGGTTCCAAGGTACCATTTGGAACCAAACCCAAGTTCGGGAAATGTTTTTTTTACAGTATAAATCAATTTCTGAAGTTATTATACAAAGTCTTTCGAGACTTCGCAAAGTAATAACTTCGGCTTATCGGAGCCAATACATTCTAATATTGTATGGAGCGCTCACTCCGTACAGTATTGAAACAAAGTTTTATGCAAATCGACTTTGGATGTTTCATCCAAAGTCGATTTGCTCATCCCTAGTTATAATGCCTTGTTTTGTCTGGGGAGCAATCATTAGAGGAAATAAAATGGCTGTCGTCCTATTAGTGCACACAAAACCTGTCCTAATCACACAGCAGGACAAGTTACTTCACAACACTAAGGTAAAGAGCTTCCTCATCTTCCTCTCTGCTCTGCTTGTCAGGGATTATGATCCTGAACACGGTTTAAAGGGAACCTGTCACCTCTACTATGCTACCCTCACTAAGCGTTTCTAAATGTTCATTGTGTTACCCTAAACATATAAATTATACTTTTAATTTTATTTGCAGACGAATTCAATAAGTATTATGCATTTTTGTACTTCCCGCCTTTTATGCAAATTAACATACAAGAGTCATATCTTACTTGTGTGAACAGAGAAGAGTCATATTTTCAAGCTCTGACTCATCTCAGGTTAATTTGCATATGTAGCAAATCGGTTTTTTTTACACAATAAAAGCACACAGAGCTATGGGGACTGGGTATTGCGGATGTGCTAGCGGCCATCTAGCAACCCATGTCCTCAGCTCTATAAATATTCTTCTGAAATACTTTGTTCTTTACATAGTTGAATGTGCTGACAACAAAATCACACAAAAATGTAAAAATGGAAATCAAATTTTTCAACCCATGCAGGTCTGGATTTGGAGTCACACTCAAAATTAAAGTGGAAAGAGGCTGATCCAACTTTGATGTAATGTCCTTAAAACAAGTCAAAATGAGGCTCAGTAGTGTGTGTGGCCTCCACGTGCCTGTATGACCTCCCTACAACGCCTGTGCATGCTCCTGATGAGGTGGCGGATGGTCTCCTGAGGGATCTCCTCCCAGACCTGGACTAAAGCATCTGCCAACTACTGGACAGTCTGTGGTGCAACGTGACGTTGGTGGATAGAGCGAGACATGATGTCCCAGATGTGCTCAATTGGATTCAGGTCTGGGGAACGGGCGGGCCAGTCCATAGCATCAATGCCTTCGTCTTGCAGGAACTGCTGACACACTCCAGCCACATGAGGTCTAGCATTGTCTTGCATTAGGAGGAACCCAGGGCCAGCCGCACCAGCATATGGTCTCACAAGGGGTCTGAGCATCTCATCTCGGTACCTAATGGCAGTCAGGCTACCTCTGGCGAGCCCATGGAGGGCTGTGCGGCCCTCCAAAGAAATGCCACCACACACCATTACTGACCCAATGCCAAAACGGTCATGCTGGAGGATGTTGCAGGCAGCAGAACGTTCTCCACGGCGTCTCCAGAGTCTTGACAGGGTACTGGTTACTTACACTCGACCCCTTCTTCAGGCTGCTTTCCACACCATCCCTCCTCTACTTCACCTCCAACCTTCCTCCAAATAACACACCGACACCTGGATGGATAAATTGGCCACAGCAGCCTTTTATTAAACAAAACATACATATATAGTTGTCACATTAACCTAACCCAGGGGGAGGTCCTTGAAGCCCAGAAACCTTGGAAACCATGCCGGGGTGGCCAACCTTACCTCCAGCCGTTGCACCTTAGCTCGGAAGCACCACGGTTGACACACCCCAACAATCCCGCCACAGCCGCCAAGCAACCATGGGAGTCCAGCCCCCACCGTGGGACCCTCCCATCCTCGTCCTCTGATAAACCCACCGACTCCAAGGACCTCCCACCGCCAAACTAAGCCGCCGCGACAATAACCTTCCTTCTTCTTCCTTCTTCATTCTTCGCCTTTTCTTCTTCCCTTCTTTATCCTTCCCCCTTTTCCATTTTTTTTATTTTTTTTTATTTAATTCTTTTTTTTTTTTTTTTTTTTTAAAGAACCCTCAATATGCAGACAGCACGCAACCCCAACCCATACCAACAGCTATTTCCAAAGGGGGGCCCAGCCCCCTCTCTCCCCCCCCCCAAAACAAGGGTGGGTGGGCGGGGGTCAGTACGCACAAAATGGCCCCTGTCTCCTGCCACGCATCCCCTCTTAACCCCTTTGTTCCCCTCCCACCAACTCAAACCTACCAATCCCTAACCATGACCAGGAAGGGGTCTCTTTAAACCACCCCCTGTCATGTTCGCCTCCCCCTATGCTACGCCCTCAGTCCGGCTTCTTCTTGACAGGGTACTGGTTACTTACACTCGACCCCTTCTTCAGGCTGCTTTCCACACCATCCCTCCTCTACTTCACCTCCAACCTTCCTCCAAATAACACACCGACACCTGGATGGATAAATTGGCCACAGCAGCCTTTTATTAAACAAAACATACATATATAGTTGTCACATTAACCTAACCCAGGGGGAGGTCCTTGAAGCCCGGAAACCTTGGAAACCATGCCGGGGTGGCCAACCTTACCTCCAGCCGTTGCACCTTAGCTCGGAAGCACCACGGTTGACACACCCCAACAATCCCGCCACAGCCGCCAAGCAACCATGGGAGTCCAGCCCCCACCGTGGGGCCCTCCCATCCTCGTCCTCTGATAAACCCACCGACTCCAAGGACCTCCCACCGCCACAGAAGCCAAGGCTTGACCTCTTAAGCCTTGGCGTCCCTCCACACCCGCACTGCAACCTCAATGCCTTCCTGCAAAGCTAAACACCACATGTCTATACCCAGCGCATTCAAATGAACCCCATCACTGCGCCAATAGCCACCAACACCCTTCTCCAACTCATGATGCCTGACCGCCAAAGCCCCATTCCGAACCATAAACCTCCCTATTGCCCTGTTTGCCTTCACCCTCGCCCTATTCACACCCTCAACTGAGCGAGTCCCCCTCCAAACCGTACGAGGCACCATGTCTGACCAGACCGTCACCATGCCCGGGTAAAGGGACCACAATCTAAGCAGGTCAAATTTAACATCCCTCACCAACTCCCGTGAAGGACGCGCACACAAATCATTGCCCCCACATGCAATACGAGCACATCTGGAGCCCTATCCTGCTTCACGAACTGGTGGAATTCCGGCAACATACCCTTCCACATCATGCCCCGCCTGCCTATCCACCTTACCACTGCCACGTCCCGCGCCAAACCGAGCTGCTGGCCATCAGGCCGAACTGCCGCCCGGAGAGCTCCCCAGAAAACGTAGGAGTGCCCTAGCACCCAAACCAATGCCGGACCGGAACCTGCAAAGAAACGAAAAAACATAACAGAACCAAAATCTATTGGCCGACTCCCCACCTCCTAAACAACTCCCTTCACGACAAGTCACCACCCCCCAAGCCCTTCCAGGCGCACATAAGACCTGAACCGCACTGACTCCCATCTCCCGATCTTCTTGATGACCTCCTCCCCCAAACCCCACCTGGCAGCCTCTGTCGCCGCACCTATCCGAAAAGAATGACTAGCATAACCCGCATCCCCAAGACCCAACTGAACCAAGCACCGTCTGAAAACTGCCGTGAACTGAAACCTAGACAAAAAGGCCCCATCCGCATGCACCAACAGGGGGGTGGCCACCCTACCCCTTTCACAACCGTAATCATGCCAACAGCGAACAGGACACATTTCACACTCCGGGACACTAAACAACACCAGCCGCCTGCCTCTTCCCTCCACATCAGTCTTGGACCGCCGCAAAACTATCTCCATCCGGTCCGGAAAAACATCCACATCATCACACAACAGGCCCCCCACCCTATCCGTTGCCGGGCAGACCAGCTCCCCCACTCTCAAAGCCCCGAAAAATGCCAATGAAAACGCTAAGCGAAACAAACGCACCTCCCATGGCGATGTGCACACATCCGCCAATGTCCTACCCAACTGCAACAACATCACAAACGACACTGGGCGGCGAGAATCCTTCCCCGTACCATCCCTGCGCCACCCCTTTAATGCCCTCCTCACCAAAAAAGCCTTAGTAATGTCGACCATACCCCGCAAGCGACACCCAAAAGCCACGCCCGCGATCCAACCATTCATCTTGGTGACAGACCATCCTTCCTCCCTACAATGACCAATAAACAACAACAGGGGGATCTCAAGATCCTCCCGCTCCCCCACCCCCAACTTCACCTTCCACTCTTCCCACCCCCGCCAAGCTCCAGCATACTTATCCCATGTCACAGGCGCCAAGGATGACCGAATCAAACCCATCACCGCGGTTCCAGGATTTCCCAAATCCCCGCCGGACACTCCAAGCCCACCTCCGCTGCTCCAGGAGCCAGCTGCCGAAAACGGTCCCACTGCGAACGAGAGAGGGCATCAGCAATACAGTTATCCACACCGGGCACGTGAACCGCCACGACCCACGCATTGAGTAGCAGGCATTCCAACACCAATTTTTGTAGCAGCCGCACAACCAATGGTGAAGAAGCCGACAAACTATTAATTGCTTGCACTACCCCCAAATTGTCGCAGTGGAACCGAACCGTCCTATTACGAAACAGGTCCCCCCACAACAACACCGCAACGACAATCGGAAACAGCTCTAATAACGCTAGGTTACGCACCCATCCCTTACTAACCCAACTGTCCGGCCACCTGCCCGCGCACCACTGGCCCCCCAGATAGACCCCAAAACCGCAACCCCCCGCCGCATCAGAAAACAAATCAAAATCAAACGAACTAACCTCCTCCATGAACAAAGAACGCCCATTATATTGTTCCAAAAACATACCCCAAACTCGCAAATCAGCCTTCAACTCCCAACCGTACAAAATGATGAGGGGCCTGAACCCCCCCCGTGGCCCCCGCCAACCTCCTACAGAAAATCCTCCCCATCGGCATAACCCGGCATGCAAAGTTGAGCTTCCCCAGAAGAGACTGCAAATCCCTCAATTTGATTTTTTCCAATCTCCCCGCCCTCGCCACTGCTTGCCTAAGGTCCTCCACCTTATCCAATGGCAACCTGCACTCCATCCTCCCAGAGTCTATTACTATCCCTAAGAAGCTCAATTCCGTAACCGGACCCACCGTCTTTTCCCCCGCCAACGGAACCCCAAACGCCTCAAACAACGCAAACAACGTGTTCAACAAGAAAACAAAACGAGCGGCACTCACCGTTGATAGGCAGGTAACTTTATTCCATGGCAGGAGGGGGGTGCAAGGGTTGCAGATACAGCAGCAAATAAGCAACAGCCGTTTCGCGCGTGTATGCGCTTCTTCTGGCTTTCCCTTTTTATCACATATGCTCACTGCAGCTACAAGATGAGCACCTCCGTGAGGCACCACTCCTCGGCAGTCGCATCCTGATAATTTTAGGTTTGGTGTAGTGCCACTGGTTATCTGCTCTACATTTTACATGAACGTGTTCAACAAGACTGAACACACCCGGGACTGAGCCGGACCCACACAAAGGAAATCATCCAGATAATGGATGACCGACTCGCACCCTGACGCATCCCGAACTGCCCACTCTAAAAAAGAACTAAACAACTCAAAGTAAGCACACGATAAGGAGCACCCCATTGGTAAACAACGGTCCACGAAAAAACCCCCATTCCAAAAACACCCCAACAGATGCAAGCTATCTGGATGCACTGGCAACAGCCTAAAAGCCGCCTCAATGTCTGTCTTTGCCATTAAGGCTCCCTGCCCATACCCCCTCACCAATGCCACTGCCGCATCAAATGAAGTATAGACCACGGAACACATCGCCGGGTCAATACCATCATTGACCGACGTTCCCTTAGGGAAAGACAGATGGTGAATCAGCCTGAATTTATTAGCCTCCTTCTTTGGAACCACCCCCAATGACGACAAACGCAGTGCCGCTAAAGGAGGCTCCAAAAAGGGTCCCGCCATCCTACCCAACCTAACCTCCTTTGCCAGTTTTTCCGTGACTACCTCCGGGCGCTCCCTAGCCGACCGCAAGTTCTTCCTAACCAAAACCGCTTCAGACGAAACAAACGGAATCCGAAAACCAAACGCAAACCCATTTTTTAACAACTCCGCCGCTCCCCTATCCGGGTACCTATCGAGGTACGGGACCATCCTTGCTAGCCGCACCGGCGTCACCCCCTTTTCCAGAATTATCCCCTCCCCTATGCTTCCCCCCTTTAAAGCACCTCGCCGCTCCATGTGCCCCCCCGCAAGTTGAGCACTCGTGCTTGAACTTTCACTTTGCCCCGAACTTGCATCCCCCTTCATTAAACAGGAAGCACAGCCCTTTCGCGGATGCTGACGCAAAACCCGACTGGCCTCCTCCCCCCACCTCCCCTCGAAAGGACTGACCCCCCCTAACCGGCGCCGTAACCTTTAACCACAGCGCGATATCCTTGTGGTCCCACCGAATACCCTGCCGCACCGCCTTCCGCTGCCGAAACTGCTCATCGTAGCGCAGCCAGGCCAGCCCCCCATACACCCGATAGGCCTCCCCTATCGCGTCCAGATAACAAAAAAGAGCGGAACAACATTCCGGCTCCTTTTCCCCTATAACACTAGCCAATATCGCGAAAGCCTGCAACCAGTTCGCAAACGTCCGCGGTATCAACCTATGCCTCCTCTTCTCCTCCTCCTCCCTTTTTCCCTCATCCTTCCTCACCCTATCCAGGTTAAACTTCTCAAGAGGGAGCAGCGAAAAAATATCCACATACTCCCCCTTCCAGATCCGATCCCTCACCTCCTGCTTCAAATGGGCCCCCAGCGGCCCCTCAAAGCAAACATAAACTTCACCTTTTGCCCGGTCATCTAACCGAGACTCACCCCCCTCCACCACTCCACCAGCCTGCGTCTGCACTGACACGCTAGCAGCCCGCACCTCCGCAACCGTACCCCCACAACTCTGTACCCCACAGGGACCCCCCGACGCCCCCCAAACAGGCAACGGTGACAGGCCCCCAGCCCCCCAGCTAGCCGCCAGCCCCGCCAAACCCCCCAGTAACTGACCTAAACCTCTGCTCAAATCAAGGTGGGCTCCCCCACCCCCAGCCCAAGCCAAACTAGCCCCCAGCTGAACTAACGGTCCCCAAGGTGTCTCACCTGGCTGCGTGGGTGCTGTGACCCCACCAGCCGCAGGTCCTGCATCCAGAAGAGCCGGTCTCTGCGCAGATCCTCCAGGGGCATCTTCTTCCAGGCGTCGCACCCCTCCACCGGACGAAGATCCACTGCTAGAGGCAAATTCTTCAAGGAGGGCCGGCCCCTCCCCCTCTCTACTGCCGGACATCACCGCCGGGAGCCTGCTGCCTCCTGCCTCCTGGCCTGCAGCAGCTCCGCCATTCTGTCCACCTCTCCCACGCTGAGAGGCCCCAGTCACCGCTCCATGGACTGGGCCTGCCGCACCGGGTCCCGCCTCCAACCGCCGTCCATCACGCCGGGCAGGCCTGGCACAGCCTGCAGCCGAGCTCCGCTGCTTGCCAGGATTCCTCCCACGCCTGGGCGTCCGTGGAGGCACAGGCACAGACTGCCCCAGGCGTGAAGGGTCCCTTGAGGGGCTCCTTTTTCGGCGCTGAGCCTTAGGGGGCGCCATCTCTTGACTAAGGCGCGCCGGCGGTACGGACCGCCGCGGCCGGGACGTCTGAGGCAGAGGCAAAGCGGGCGCCTCTGCCACCCCCTGCAGCAACTCCTGGATCCGACCCTGCAGCCAGTCCTCGCCTTTCTCCGCCGCCGCCGCCCTAAGCTGCGATATCAGCACCTTAATTGCGCGTCTAGATGGCGGTCAGTACGCACAAAATGGCCCCTGTCTCCTGCCACGCATCCCCTCTTAACCCCTTTGTTCCCCTCCCACCAACTCAAACCTACCAATCCCTAACCATGACCAGGGAGGGGTCTCCTTAAACCACCCCCTGTCATGTTCGCCTCCCCCTATGCTACGCCCTCAGTCCGGCTTCTTCTGTCACGTCCGTCACATGTGCTCAGTGTGACCCTGCTTTCATCTGTGAAGAGCACAGGGCGCCAGTGGCGAATTTGCCAATCTTGATGTTCTCTGGCAAATGCCAAACGTCCTGCACGGTGTTGGGCTGTAAGCACAACCCCCACCTGTGGACGTCGGGCCCTCATATCACCCTCATGGAGTCTGTTTCTGACCGTTTGAGCAGACACATGCACATTTGTGGCCTGCTGAAGGTCATTTTACAGGGCTCTGGCAGTGTTCCTCCTTGCACAAAAGCGGAGGTAGCGGTCCTGCTGCTGGGTTGTTGCCCTCCTACGGCCTCCTCCACGTCTCCTGATGTATTGGCCTGTCTCCTGGTAGCGCCTCCATGCTCTGGACACTACGCTGACAGACACAGCAAACCTTCTTGCCACAGCTCGCATTGATGTGCCATCCTGGATAAGCTGCACTACCTGAGCCACTTGTGTGGGTTGTAGACTCCGTCTCATGCTACCACTAGAGTGAAAGCACCGCCAGCATTCAAAAGTGACCAAAACATCAGCCAGGAAGCATAGGAACTGAGAAGTGGTCTGTGGTAACCACCTGCAGAACCACTCCTTTATTGGGGGTGTCTTGCTAATTGTCTATTGTGGCGAAACCAACCTCGCCACTGGGTTTTGGAGAGGCCTGTTTATCAGCCTCTTGCCTCAGGATTATGGCCCATACTAACTTTTAAACCCCTGAACCTATTCAAGTGAATTTTGGATAGGTTTGTCCCCAAGTTATACTGTTTAAATTAATGTAAGTTATATGTATGGCCAATGTAAACTCACAAAGTTGTAACAATTTATAATAAGTGTAACTTGTCAGCTTGGGAGGAATATGCTGGGTGTGTTTCTATTGTGCCATTGTCCCATTGTGTGTTTAAATGGTGATGTCTGTCCTGTTATATCCACATGTGTATTGGTGACTTCTCTTTGTCTTGAGAGATAATTGGATTACGCCTCGGGTGTCTCCAGGGCAGAGAGGAGGAAACCATGATGCATTGTGGGGATGTATTGTCTCTGTGTATCCTACAGTGCTGCATATCTGTCCTATGTCACAAGTCTTCATTCTGGTCCCCTAGGGGCGTGTACACCAGATGGGCTTGGTTGTTTTATACCTCCCTGTGGGCGGACCTATATTTGCAAACAACTGTAATAAAAACCAGGCTGGGTATGCCAGCACCTCAGACCACTGCTTGACCCTCAACACGGAGCCTTGTCTCGTTATTGGGGGGATTCGCTGTATGCTGTTGGAGACTGATTGCCAGGAGTGTAAGCTGATTCCTGTTCGTCGGCTAGCAGCTATTCGTGAGGTTCCAGTTTGGAGTGCTATTTTGTATCCAGTTCGGGAGTTGGTGTTCTGCAGTAGCTGTGCCTGTCTCTCAGAAAGGGGCATATCGCCTAAACAGATTTTAACCCCTTGTCTGCTGAAACGGTCCGTTACACCTATAATTTCCACCTGTTGTCTATCCCATTTGCACAACAGCATGTGAAATTGTCACTCAGTGTTGCTTCCTAAGTGGACAGTTTGATTTCACAGAAGTGTGATTGACTTGGAGTTACATTTTGTTGTTTAAGTGTTCCTTTTATTTTTTTGAGCAGTGTATATTAAAATAATTTAAATATATTAAAATATTACTCACTTTTATTCATCTATTTGTATATTTAAGTACCATATTAGGTTTTAGATAAAAAATCATCTTCACTGCAGAATATAAAGGAATTCTTGGTAAATCAGATCCTTAATACCAATATGAACCCTTTTTCCCATTCTCCTATTTTTCTCCACAGTCCACGAAGGGACTAATATGTACTATAATGTGGTTTGAATCAAAGGTCAGGGCGAGCACTCAACATCTGGACCAAAGAAGTGATGAAATTTAAAAATTTATTAAATCACAATGTAACACGTGTAAATTTCAGCCCTAAAATCTAAAATACATAGTATCAAAAACACACAGAAGGGATGAATAAATAATGACGATCACTGGTGGTCTGAGCAATTATACAGTAAACTTATATGAATATAGTCAACTTGTATGAATACATTCAGCCAGGATAGTTGTTGGTAACCTAGCGCTTCTCTGTCCCATAAGCACTGAAATCAATCAGTAGGTATAGTTGATAAATGGGCACTGTTCCGGCGCTAATGTGGCAATTAGGCAAGTGAATGAAACAGTTCCTGTTGTTTGTGTAGGCACGTGACTAAAGTGTCCTTAGATGCCGATAATGTCCATTAAGTTGCCATACACTTTGGATGGTATGCCTCAGCGCATATAATGTTCCTACCTTCCTCTTGGTGGATCCCGAGGACGTCTCTATGGACGTATGCGGTAGGTAAGCAGCAAGCCGTAAAGGATAGTTCCGGCGTCTGGATGGTGGCTCCTGTAATGCGCTATTCCCGGATCTCGCGGGATTTCGGACGAAGTATGTATCCTGGACGACACAAAAGTTCTGCTTTACAGATTATGCGCTCGGCGTCCTAGGAATCCAAATTCTTCTGCTTATATTGATCTTTGCATGGCCATGCATATGATGCGGAGTTGTTTCTGTCACAGGTGTGCGGTCCAGACGCGTTTCGGGAACTCTTTCCCTTCGTCAGTGGTACGGCAACACCTGTCTTACTCCGCCTTTTATATCCTCCCCCTGCCCCGAAGTCATAGATCATAAGGAATAGCTTTCAGCTGAGGAAAATCGCATGCGTTTTTTCATGCGTTTTCAGTGCGGTTATTTTTCATATATGCGTTTTTTCATGTTGTACATTCTTATTGACACTAGGTGGGTCCTACAGAGGTCACATTTGTAATTGCATGTTGCAGATGCAATTTTGGACTCATTTTGCTGGATGATTAGCACAGTGTTATTTGCTGTAACTATAACATATATTAATACAGATAAACTGAGTTCCACCAGATTTTGACACTAGATATGCCATTCTAATATGATACTATAATTAAAATAAAATGCAGATAAAATAATAAATATATATAGACATGAATGCCACTAGAATAATATTTATATTCCATTACTGCCTACATGGCATAATATCTAATAGACAGTTTTCATTAATTTAAAATGTTAAAAATACGCTGTAAAAGTATAAAATCTTGTCTAAATGCTGAATTGGAGATTTTTGGATTTCTCTAGACTGGGTGCCCCCATTCCGACTCTTGCGACTCAGTCAGGCCGTTTATCGACACTGAGTCGTGGACTCGGTTGTGGGCCTCCAGTCTTATACACTATCAGTCAACTAAACACAGTCCAAACCTAATGTCTGCATGTCTGGAATTCTACCTGAATGAGCATTTTTCAAAAACATTTTTTATACTCTCTCTCAATAACAAGATTTTATACTTTTACAGCGTATTTTTAACATTTTAAATTAATGAAAACTGTCTATTAGATATTATGCCATGTAGGCAGTAATGGAATATAAATATTATTCTAGTGGCATTCATGTCTATATATATTTATTATTTTATCTGCATTTTATTTTAATTATAGTATCATATTAGAATGGCATATCTAGTGTCAAAATCTGGTGGAACTCAGTTTATCTGTATTAATATATGTTATAGTTACAGCAAATAACACTGTGCTATTCATCCAGCAAAATGAGTCCAAAATTGCATCTGCAACATGCAATTACAAATGTGACCTCTGTAGGACCCACCTAGTGTCAATAAGAATGTACAACATGAAAAAACGCATATATGAAAAATAACCGCACTGAAAACACATGAAAAAACGCATGCGATTTTCCTCAGCTGAAAGCTATTCCTTATGATCTATGACTTCGGGGCAGGGGGAGGATATAAAAGGCGGAGTAAGACAGGTGTTGCCGTACCACTGACGAAGGGAAAGAGTTCCCGAAACGCGTCTGGGCCGCACACCTGTGACAGAAACAACTCCGCATCATATGCATGGCCATGCAAAGATCAATATAAGCAGAAGAATTTGGATTCCTAGGACGCCGAGCGCATAATCTGTAAAGCAGCACTTTGTGTCGTCCAGGATACATACTTCGTCCGAAATCCCGCGAGATCCGGGAATAGCGCATTACAGGAGCCACCATCCAGACGCCGGAACTATCCTTTACGGCTTGCTGCTTACCTACCGCATACGTCCATAGAGACGTCCTCGGGATCCACCAAGAGGAAGGTAGGAACATTATATTTGCACATTGTATGCGCTGAGGCATACCATCCAAAGTGTATGGCAACTTAATGGACATTATCGGCATCTAAGGACACTTTAGTCACGTGCCTACACAAACAACAGGAACTGTTTCATTCACTTGCCTAATTGCCACATTAGCGCCGGAACAGTGCCCATTTATCAACTATACCTACTGATTGATTTCAGTGCTTATGGGACAGAGAAGCGCTAGGTTACCAACAACTATCCTGGCTGAATGTATTCATACAAGTTGACTATATTCATATAAGTTTACTGTATAATTGCTCAGACCACCAGTGATCGTCATTATTTATTCATCCCTTCTGTGTGTTTTTGATACTATGTATTTTAGATTTTAGGGCTGAAATTTACACGTGTTACATTGTGATTTAATAAATTTTTAAATTTCATCACTTCTTTGGTCCAGATGTTGAGTGCTCGCCCTGACCTTTGATTCAAACCATATTTACTACTAGAGGAGGGGTGATCCTCTACATTGGGCTAGACGCACCTTATCCAGAACCCCGCCTGAGGTGAGCCACCATCTTTTGAGTTTATGTACTATAATGTAATGTAAATCACTTGCCTTTTATCTGATTCTTGTAATGGAATGTTGATGTTTTTTCTTATATTTTTAAATTTTATATATTTGTTATCATAGGGAGATGTAGCTACGGGTCTTTTTTGATACCCGGGCTATGTCTCTAAATTATGTCACTCCTGATATGCGCTCCATCTTGGAACGCACAACTCTCCTCTCCGCATGAGTGATGAGGGCGGTCCCTTGCGCTTCATGTGGTAGAGGAGAAGGATGGGCCTCTTGCGTTCCACGACGACCGGAAGTCACTGTCAGCTGACTTCCGGCGCCGACGTTGTGTGCTCCAGATATCCGCATGCGGTACATAGGTATAGAAACTGGCCCCATGCGTTCCACGGTGACCGGAAGTTGTTACCAACTTACTTACGGCACCGGGGCGATGCGTTCCACGGGGCGGAACCTCATGCGGTTCACAAGAACCGGAAGCCGCCGCTTGAAACAACGAGCGCGAAAACCATCTCCAGCACTACTATAAATATGTGAGTGTATCTGTTTATCGTATTGTTATTTGCTCCTGAGGAAGGGGTCACCTTTATTTGAACCCCGAAACGCGTTGAGCCTGCATTACCATTAAAAGAAATTGAACTAAAGCCCTGGTATGTCCTGCTGACTGCAATCTCTGAGACCTACTAAGTGATCCTGGCTGGGGGGTATTGTCACGGGGGCGTCTTGAGTTTAACCTGTGGACAACCCCCCAGTGAAGTGAGTGGAAATCTAATTATTAAAATTGTTGTTGCAGACCGTAACACCATATGATTATTTCTACCCACTCCTCATAGCTATATTCTATCCTAACAGATGATTGTTTGTATCCAAACACTATGAGAAATCCTTTTATTTTAAATAACTATTTTATTTGAATTTTATTTATACACTCAGTACTTTTATCTTGGGCGTGGCGCTTTTCAGAGGAATATATACGCAGTTGTACATATCCTTCGTTTTCCTTTTTTGGATCTTTTTCTATTCACAAGCGTTTAGTATCCACTAAAGTTTTTTTCTCAGCTGCCTTCCTCTCCACTTTTATATCAAAAGTACGCATCTTATATGACCACTAGTATCCTCACCATTGTTGTGTAGAAACCATCACTTGTGGCGCCTCGGGGGGTTTTCACACCTTCTTACATAAAGAATCTGTTTAACCCCTTTTTCTCCTCCCCTTTTTCTTTGTATCTTTTGTCACAAAATCCAGGTGACAGGTTCCCTTTAATAAGATCTTCAGCTGAATCTATGTGGGAATGGAGTTCATGAGAAGACATGAAGTACAGAGAGAAAGTGGGGATATAGGTAATGAGCAGCAGCACTTGTCTGCAGTTTCCATTAACACAGCTCCATATTACCACAGTCTGTCATGTCCATCCTCTCTGTATTTCATGTCTCCCCATGAACTCCATTCCTACAGAGATTCAGCGGAAGATCATATTAAACTGTATTAAGGATCATAATCTCTTACAAGCAGAGCAGAGAGGAGGATGAGGCAGCTCTATAGCTCAGTGTTGTGAAGTAACTTGTCCTCTTGTGTGATTAGTAGTGTTGAGCGTGAATATTCAAATTGCAAACTTTAATCATGAATATCGCCACTTCAAAAATTTGTGAATATTTAGAATATAGCGCTATATATTCGTAATTTCAAATAATAGTTTTTTTTACACAGTACACATGATCTCTCCCTGCTTCTAGCTTGTAGGGCAATGAGAAGGCAGCAATGAGCTTAGCAACATCCCTAGCAACCAATAGGAAAGTTATCTACCCCTTACTATATAAGAACCTCCCCAGCAGCCATTTTGTGTTGTTTCATGCAGTTGTGAGAGAGAGAGGAGTGCGATTATTGTGCTTTGCTGAATTGCTGTGTCATATTACATCTGATACCTCATATATATAATCCAGATAATAAGTGGTAGATAGTGTAGTTTAGTCGATGACATTTGGATCTTGTGGGATGGGTCTGCTGAATTGCTCAAGGCATTTATTTAGCAACTTAATATCAATGACATTGGCCTTAGTTTCACCCACGAGATCAATAATCGATGTATCGCCTTCCTTGACATTCTCATCACTAAGAAAAATTTAGAATTATGTACCGAGACTTATCGAAAACCGACATCCACCAACAGCCTCTTAAGGTGGTATAACTATCATCCCCCGAGTTTGAAAAAAGGCATACCGAAGGGACAATACCTTCGTAATACGAAGGAATTGTTCTTCTCTGCAAACCTTTAAGACACAAGCAGGGGACCTTTGGACTCATTTTTCCCAACGTGGTTATCCATCAGAAACTCTCAGGGACGCTTTCCAACATTTATTAGACAGAGATAGACACACCCTGTTGCACAACACCCCTAGTTTAAAACGTGAGGATGACAACTTACATATTATCGGTACATTTGATGAGCAAAACTTTCAGGTACAGGGCATTTTGAAACGATATTGGGGGATTTTACGATCGGACCCGGATATTGGAGATCTTATCCCTCCACGACCCCTGATTACATACAGGAGAGGGAGATCTATTGGTGACCGTCTTATGCACAGCCACTATGTGAGACCACGTCCAAGCGGTACCTGGCTAGACGCAAACCCCATGGTACCTTTAAATGTGGTAATGGATGCATTTGTGGTCGGATCGGCTATCAGAAAGGTGACCCTAACCTATCTAACCCTATCTACAACAAGCAGTAGAGTTATGCCATAACTGCTGTGGTAGGGCAGCCTAAAGGGGGCCACCCTAATGTGAAGTGACTGTAAGAAGGTGTGAGTGGGTGAAATCAGCTGAATCGGCGTCAGCCTGGGCCCACAGGTGCCTATAAATAGCCTAGTAATCAGCCAGCCTGGGCCCACAGGTACGTATAAATAGCCTTGTAATCAGCCTCTCCTCCCACAAATGCAGCAATATCTTGCTTATACTTGTGGTCGGATCGGCTATAAGAAAGGTGAACCTAACCTATCTAACCCTATCTACAACAAGCAGTAGAGTTATGCCATAACTGCTGTGGTAGGGCAGCCTAAAGGGGCCAAAAAGAGCAGACCTTACTTTAGAGTAAATATATACATACCGTTACGACACCCAATTTTGAACGGAAAAGACCTTTCACGATGAAGGTGCGGAATATACCGTATATATCACAGTGACTTCCATCTACCTTACCTCTTTGTCATGTGCACCGGCACATCGTTTTTGGAGATGGTTAATGCTGATGCGATTGAAAGAGTGGCCGGTAACCAGAAACGATTTACTCCTATGTTGACTAACAACATATGACCATATAACGAGAAGGTCTGAATCCTGAGAGCTGCAGACAGAAACAAACAATGGTGAATCTGTTGGAAGGGCCTAAATGAACTCCAACCATCCACCAAGGGCCCTGATCGGGCACCGACTGTTACTGGTGGCAAAATACTTCACCTCTACTTATTCCCCAGGCTACATTTATTTATTTATTTTTTATTAAGGAACCAAAAGTTAGCACATGGCGTATGCCGTCTTACTGTAATAGTAGATTAAGTGAAATGTGTAAACTCACCAGGCCTGGGGAACCATACACAGGAATACATGGCTATTTCGATTAATGAGCTAATGTTACCTGTAATAAGGACGGAACGTACACATAATACCTGCAGTTGTGACAGAAAATAAGCTTAAGGTCGTGATAAACTATGTATGCTGCGCCTGTAGTCGTGATATGATTTGTCGTGTCTGTAGTCATGACAGACTTCGTAAGCTGCGCCTTATTACTGTACCTCCTACTGGAAGACGGACCGATACCCAGGACTTAGGCCGGACACCAACACCCTCAGCCCAAGTTTGTAGATAAAGTAAGCATGCCTGGGAGAAGATGATGTCCGCCAAGGCAGGCTTGGGATGACTGCTTATAAAGAAAACAATGAAGACCCAACAACCTAGAAAATAAAAATCTGAAAACAAACGTGAGTGAGACTCTAATGGCACAAGCCACGTGTGCGAGCCACCACGAGAAAATTGTATTGCGAGCCACAGATGACCGAGCCATGCGAGCGGGTCTGAAGGCAGAAAAGACATGGAACCTACTTGTTGTGGGACCACGCAGCCGACCTCAAATGGCGGAGTTATGTGTGTAAAATTTAAACAGAGAAGCCATGCGTGAGAGACTAATGGCAGAGCCATGCGTGAGAGACTCTAATGGCGGAGTCATATGTATAAAACTAAAACGGAGAAGCCATGCGTGAGAGACTAATGGCTGAGCCATGCGTGAGAGACTCTAAAGGCGGAGCCATGCGTGAGAGACTAAAGGCATTTTTTTTTTTTATACAACGATGGTCACCACAGCACCCCCTCGTATTGGCCTAAGAAAGACATAACATGGTTGAACATAAATGCAACGCCAATTGATAGACATATAGTGCACCTATAAACATAGCACGGAACCGCTGACACATGCTTGCCCATAAAATAATGTTTATAGATTAAACACACTTACATACAAGAACATCGGAACTCAATTACAGATGCCTTGACCAAATCTGCTTGTGCCCTCATACACAGACCACTGATACACATTTACCGACACCTTGCATGTCCGGCGCTAACTGCGGACGTGCGCCCCACATGTAAAATAGGTGACAGTTAAACATGCAATTTTTTTATTTTTATTTTTTATTTATTTCCGCTCATTCCTGCCTAATTTTAGGCATCTATCATACCAATACCTATATATACAGTAGACCCCCCCCCCCCCAAGCCCCGAAACGGCCGGGCAACTATCCTAGCCACCAACATCCGACTATTTGCGCCCAACCCCCTTCATCCCAGAACACTGCAAATCGCGGACCGCAGTGTGAGTCCTGTGCAGCAAGTTCGATCCTACCGTGAGCGCCAGCATTCGCCTGGCACCTTTTGCTGTTTACCCAGGCGTGAACGTGCTTTTTTTTTTTTTTTTTTTTTTTTAAATCGACCATTGATCCACATTTACCATCACTTAAACACAGCATGCATAGCTTGAGCCAACTGCAGACACTCGCCCCGCATGTAAACCAGATATCAGAAAACATACAATCAGACCTGCTCTAAGCACGTGCTACCCCAATAACTGTATGCAATGGCCCCACCAGGCCTCTGAATAGTTTTTCTTTTTTTAACGCGTCTGTAGTCGTGACAGACTAATGCCTGCAGTCGTGGCAGGGCTTCGTAACGGGTCTGTAGTCGTGACAGACTAATGCCTGCAGTCGTGGCAGGACTTTATAACGAGTCTGTAGACGTGACAGACCTGGCAGTACCTGCCTAGAAAAATATATATATATATTTATATATTTTTTTTTTTACAAAACCCCCCCAGTGGCCACGACAGTAGGCGCCACCACGTGGAACTAGCAAAAGTGGGGCTGCATGCCCGTATGCCCAGGACGGTGAGCTCAACCACCCCTGCCAACCCCAAGAAGCACAAAAGGTAGCCCATACGTGAGAATCGTGCCTAACTCACCTGGCGGCCATGTTAGCAACCTACCCCGGCAGTGTCACAGCAGAGTAGCTGGCCGAACTGAAACCTAAACAAGTAATAGCAAATAGGTGACCAAACGTATCACTGCTGCGGCACCCCTACCCTAACCTAATAGCGCTCCTCACAACCCCTGCCGACGCTGCATGACGAAAGTAACCCACTGAACCACGCGTGTGTAAGCACCAACTGACGCCAACACTAAGTGGCTCGTCTCAACACCCCCGATACTACTTAAGTACACGGAGGCTGCACTCACCAACAAAAGCCTGCTACCCAAGTATAAGTATGGCTAAACGCTGTGTTATTTTTTTTTTTTTTTTTTTTTTTTAAACATATGTCAATGCATTTATTTTTCCTGCTGGACAACTACCTCCCCCAAACACCCTACCACCCCAGCAACCCTAAACTGGATTATTATTATTTTTTTTCTTCTTCTTTTACAACGTCAGCCAGACCTAAAGGAAAATGCATAGACATTAGTGATCAGAACCACGTGCATAAACGAAACATTAAACCAACAGTGAAATTTAAACAGATGGGAGAAAAACAAGAGCCAGAGGCATTGCAGTTCGCTAAGAGAAGACCCTTGTCGTGACAAACGAATGAACAACTGTGAAAACATAGTAGGAACTTACTCCTATTGGCCCACTGACCGCTAGGGAGCTATTTGGTTTACTGGGGCAGGGGACCAATCTGAGTGAATGCGAACCAGAAGTAAAGGAGACCAGTCTAAGTGAATGCATAGCAGGACTAAAGAACACCACAAATTTTTTTTTTATATATTTTTTCCTTTCTCTCCTTTTCGAAGTGAACAGAAAAAGTAGACCTATGGAATGTAACAAACCACTGAGGAAAGAAACGTAAGCCTGAAAAGAAAGCAGCTATGCTTATAGGAAGAGCAGTATCAGAGCGGTGTGCTGGTTGCCCTAGTAAGAATACTGAGTAATCATAATGTAGCAATGAAAAGAAATGCAGCTTTAAGTGGAAGCAGAGTATAACACATAATGCAAGAACAAGTGGGTGCATGCAGCTCTGGATGCGAGTGGTGCCTAAAAACATGGTATGGGCACAGCTCTGAGTAGGAGCATGAAGAGCATGGTATAAAGCAGATCACCTGCATGGACTAACTAACACCCTGTGCCTAAATAACCCCCTTGGAAACCTTATGTACGGCCGGCAGAAGGAAGCCAGCCACCGCCTATGATCTGCTCCCCCTGACGAGCCTAGTACTCCTTCCCCTGATCCCTGCCTAACTAACGGCACGGCGGCCCGTGCCAGACTTTACTGAAGATGAGGAGCGGGGACACGGTGTCCCCTCCACCTTTACACACAGCCGCGTGGGGAGCTCACGCTGCTCCCTGGCAGAGTGCACCGATGCGGGGGAGCCCCCCCCCCCTCAGCCAGGGGCCGACCCACCGCCGGCTGGACACTCGTACCACGTGGGGAGCAGCACAGCTCCCTGGCAATGTGCTCCGGGGCAGGGGGAGCCCTTCCTTTACCATGGGCCCCGCCCCCCGCCGGTTTGAATCGTGTGCCGCGTGGGGAGCAGCACAGCTCCCTGGCAGAGTGCACCAGTGCGGGGGTGCCCCCCCTCACCTAGGGGGCCGACCCCCCGCCGGCTGGGCACCCATACCGCGTGGGGAGCCGCACAGCTCCCTGGCATTGTGCTCCGGTGCGGGGGTGCCCCCCCTCACCTAGGGGGCCGCCCCCCCCCGCCGGCCAGACTCTAATACTGCATGCTGCGGAGAAGCAGCTTCTTACCCTTGCCGACCCCAGGATCTCAACTCTGCTTCATCCCAGAGCGTTACATGTCGCTGACCACAGCGTGGGTCCTGTGCAAACAACTCCGATCCTACCATGAATACCAGCGCTCTCCTGAGACATTCTGCCGTCGCCCAGCCGTAAGGAGCCTCCACACCATGCTGCTGTATCCTAGAGCTGACTCAGAGGTAGTGAAATCAGCTGAATCGGCATCAGCCTGGGCCCACAGGTGCCTATAAATAGCCTTGTAATCAGCCTCCCCTCTCACAAATGCAGCAATATCTTGCTTATACTTGTTGTCCTTTTGTCCACAAATCATCTACTTTTTGCAGTGTCTCTACCAATGAAATCTACCAAATTAGGGACTTTGCAAATTGTAAGACACAGGGTGTGGTCTATCTCTGCACATGTACCTGTCCCCTCAACTATGTTGGGAAGACCAAAAGGGAACTACGACGAAGGGTGGGCGACCATTTGAGTGATATCAATCATAAACGGGATAAACCCATTGCTCGACATGTTACTGAATTCCATCAGGGAGACCCTAGAGCTATTGTTTTTCAAGTCATTGAGGTTGTTCGTAAATCCGCTCGTGGCAGTGACTGGGACAAACAAATTCTACGTAAAGAGGCTCAATGGATCCACCGTCTCAAGACGGTGTCTCCCTCTGGCCTAAATAAACAGATATCTTTTGCCTGCTTTCTCTGAGAACACACCCTTGCGTAACTACTTAAGTGTTTAATTTATCCTGCTTCTTATATTTATCCACGCATGTTTATCTGCCTTATTCATCAGACCAGAATAGGTCCTGTGCATTTTGTGTTATCTACGAGGATTTGTGGGTTTATGGTTATTATATCCTTGACCCCCGTTTATATTATCCTCTTTCTACATACATACCCTCTGTTTTATGCCCTACAGGCTCCCATCCCAGTTTGTCCATTCATATTTTTAATCATCAAACTAATATACGTTATATGGATATTGATCCCATACCACATGCCTCTCAGTCTCTCATGATGTTGTTTATGCTCTATGCAATGTAGCGCATTGATCCTGGGTATCAATCCCTCTGTGCTGATGTCCTGTGAATTTGGAGCGCTGTTTGAGTTCCATATGCCGGAAATACGTCAGCGGTGGAACGCATTCTGCGTTCCAAATACCGGAAGTAATGCATTGTCACTTCCGGATTTTGATTCTTGAGCGGCGGCACCTGGAGAGTGGCGTCTGTATAAAGGTATGGTTTGTTTGGACATTCTTTGCACCTCTTATCATCTAGGCGGCCAGCATCTGGGACATCACCACCAGATTATTATTTGTCCCCTGAGGAACCTTCGCTACCTGTTGGGGAAACGCGACTTTTAGTATTATCAATGTGGTTTTTAGGGGCATCCAGGGCACATTAGGGTGAGCCGTCAATTGAGTGGGGTCACCCTTTTCGGGGCGGGTGCTCCACAGTTAGGTAGGGAGACCCCTAGGGATATTTAGGGTTATACCTTCCCTGACCTCCTCTCAGCTGGCTTCGACTATACCACCTTCGCATCTATTCAGTTGTCGCCGGCATCAAGGTGAAAAGGAATTTCCAATCGTTGACTACTAACATCCTTTCATCTACGATCACCACTATATCATACCTGGGTACCGTGAGTAACTAGCACATGGCTGCTAACAGTTATATCAATTCTGTTATGTGTTTTTAGCCGTTCTGTTACTAAAGGGTATTAACCCCTATGATACGGTATCTGTTTATCATGTTATGTAATTGGTGCCCTGCATCCTCCTATTTATCCACATTTACCTCTATGTAACTGTTACTTTGGATTGATCATTAAATCACGCCTATTTAGGCAGATTTTTCTCTATATCTGTATATATATACATCACATTTTTGAGGGAATATCTATTTTATTATCGTATTTAAGGCTACTTTCACACTTGCGTTCAGAGCGGATCCGTCTGGTGTCTGCACAGACGGATCCGCTCCTATAATGCAAACATTAGGATCCGTTCAGAACGGATCCGTCTGCATTATAGTTCAGAAAAAATTTGAAGTGTGAAAGTTAGTCAGACGGATCCGTCCAGACTTTACATTGAAAGTCAATGGGGGACGGATCCGTTTGAAATTGCACCATATTGTGTCAACTTCAAACGGATCCGTCCCCATTGACTTACATTGTAAGTCTGGACGGATCCGTTTGGCTCCGCACGACCAGGCGGACACCCGAACGCTGCAAGCTGCGTTCGGATGTCCGCCTGCTGAGCGGAACGAAGGCCAAGCGGAGCCATCCTGATGCATTCTGAGGGGATCCGCATCCACTCAGAATGCATTGGGGCTCTACGGGATCCGTTCGGGGCCGCTTGTGAGAGCCTTCAAAAGGAGCTCATAAGCGGAACCCAGAACGCTAGTGTGAAAGTAGCCTAATAAAGGTTATATTTTAAGGGTAATTTACTTCTGTGACCACTTTAGATAGTGATTAGGTTAGCTTATAGGTTCCAGTGTAGGGTGTTAGTTACATTAGTTTGTTAGCTCAGTCATATATACACTGCTCAAAAAAATAAAGGGAACACTTAAACAACACAATGTAACTCCAAGTCAATCACACTTCTGTGAAATCAAACTGTCCACTTAGGAAGCAACACTGAGTGACAATCAATTTCACATGCTGTTGTGCAAATGGGATAGACAACAGGTGGAAATTATAGGCAATTAGCAAGACACCCCCAATAAAGGAGTGGTTCTGCAGGTGTTGCCACAGACCACTTCTTAGTTCCTATGCTTCCTGGCTGATGTTTTGGTCACTTTTGAATGCTGGCGGTGCTTTCACTCTAGTGGTAGCATGAGACGGAGTCTACAACCCACACAAGTGGCTCAGGTAGTGCAGCTTATCCAGGATGGCACATCAATGCGAGCTGTGGCAAGAAGGTTTGCTGTGTCTGTCAGCGTAGTGTCCAGAGCATGGAGGCGCTACCAGGAGACAGGCCAGTACATCAGGAGATGTGGAGGAGGCATTAGGAGGGCAACAACCCAGCAGCAGGAGCGCTACCTCTGCCTTTGTGCAAGGAGGAACAGGAGGAGCACTGCCAGAGCCCTGCAAAATGACCTCCAGCAGGCCACAAATGTGCATGTGTCTGCTGAAATGGTCAGAAACAGACTCCATGAGGGTGATATGAGGGCCCGATGTCCACAGGTGGGGGTTGTGCTTACAGCCCCACACCGTGCAGGACGTTTGGCATTTGCCAGAGAACATCAAGATTGGCAAATTCGCCACTGGCCCCCTGTGCTCTTCACAGATGAAAGCAGGTTCACACTGAGCACATGTGACAGTCGTGACAGAGTCTGGAGACGCCGTGGAGAACGTTCTGCTGCCTGCAACATCCTCCAGCATGACCGTTTTGGCATTGGGTCAGTAATGGTGTGGGGTGTCATTTCTTTGGAGGGCCGCACAGCCCTCCATGTGCTCGCCAGAGGTAGCCTGACTGCCATTAGGTACCGAGATGAGATCCTCAGACCCCTTGTGAGACCATATGCTGGTGCGGTTGGCCCTGGGTTCCTCCTAATGCAAGACGATGCTAGACCTCATGTGGCTGGAGTGTGTCAGCAGTTCCTGCAAGACGAAGGCATTGATGCTATGGACTGGCCCGCCCGTTCCCCAGACCTGAATCCAATTGAGCACATCTGGGACATCATGTCTCGCTCTATCCACCAACGCCACAATGCACCACAGACTGTCCAGGAGTTGGCAGATGCTTTAGTCCAGGTCTGGGAGGAGATCCCTCAGGAGACGTTCGCCACCTCATCAGGAGCATGCACAGGCGTTGTAGGGAGGTCATACAGGCACGTGGAGGCCACACACACTTCTGAGCCTCATTTTGACTTGTTTTAAGGACATTACATCAAAGTTGGATCAGCCTGTAGTGGGTTTTTCCACTTTAATTTTGAGTGTGACTCCAAATCCAGACCTCCATGGGTTAAAAAATTTGATTTCCATTTTTAAATTTTTGTGTGATTTTGTTGTCAGCACATTCAACTATGTAAAGAACAAAGTATTTCAGAAGAATATTTAATTAATTCAGATCTAGGATGTGTTATTTTTGTGTTCCCTTTATTTTTTTGAGCAGTGTATAATCCAGATAGTTAGTGGGAGATAGTGTAGGTTAGTTAGTGAATAGTGTAGCTGATAGGGTCCAGTTCAAGGTGTGTTTTGTCTGTGAAAAAATAAATAAAATAAAAATAAAGTCTTTTGCTGTGTTTTAGTGTTACTGTTTTAGGGTTTCGTGTGCTAGGGAGGGATAATTGTCGGCATCTTTTGTCTGTGAAAAGAACAAAAATAAACAAAAAAAAGTATTTTGCTGTGTTTTAGTGTTACTGTTTTAGGGTTTCGTGTGCTAGGGAGGGATCATTTTCAGTGTCTTTTATCTGTGGAAAAAAAAAAAAGTATTTTGCTGTGTTTTGGTGTTACTGTTTTAGGGTTTTGTGTGCTAAGGAGGGATTTTTGGCAGCGTCCTTTGTCTGTGAAAAAAACTTTAAAAAAAGTCTTTGGTTGTGTTTTAGTGTTACTGTTTTACGGTTTTGTGTCTTTTATATTTTATTTTTGCCCCATTGTCCCCAACCCAATAAAGTTTGCCCAAACTCCCTTATTATGAGTGGACGTGGTTGTGCCAGCAGCCGTGGTAGTGGTAGGGGAGTTGGTTCCAGTGCTGGACTGCTGACAGCACGGGGCCTCTCCTCTACCCATGGAGTGGTGGGCGCAGGTGGCAGGGGCGTCCGCCTCATCTGTGATTTTTTTGGGGCGTGGCAGCTGCCCCATTTCATCTCAGGATGCAGAGGCAGTTGTGTCATTCGTGATACAAGCCAGTGGCATGGAGTCCTCTGCCCCGGATCTGAGCAGCAGCAGCTCTCTGGTTCCTGCAGGACCAGCCCCCAGCTCCCAAGACTCGTCCCTGATTCTGTTTGACAGAGACAGTGAGAGGGACATCTTGCTTGTGGTAATGCAGGAGAGTGAGCTAGAGCTTGGTCCGGATGCTCAGAATCTTTTGGAATGGATGGAGGAGGAGGAGGGGGTACCACCCATCAGTACCCCAGTGACATCCATTCCTACTGGTGCGGGTGGTTTCAGCCACAGAACCACCGCACCTAGTCGGACCCAGGCGTCTGTGAGGGGACAGCGGAGCCAGGTCAGGGGCTCCACGTCTGCTATTCCCCTCAGTCAACCACTGGTCGACCTTGGGTCTGACATTATAGGGGATGAAGAGGAGGGTGACTTAGAATGGGTGCCACCTCCCTTGTCAGGTGACAGCAGCACTGATGAGGAAGGTAGGCACCCAAGGCAAAAGGTGCGCCAGGTCACCAGGGAGCCCAGTGGCAGGGGCTCCACTGGTAATGGCAGCAGGAGGTGGAAGCAGCAGCAGGCACCGAGCCCGAACAGGCGCAAGCCAGCACCACCTCATCTGACTGGAGGTTGGTGCGTAAGTCGACTGTTTGGGCTTACTTCACCCTGGCGGCAGACGATCAGGCAATTGCCATCTGTCAGCTATGCCATGCCAGGGTGAGGAGAGGGAGGTCTGTAGCTCGGCTGGGTACCACTGCCCTTACCCAGCACCTGAGAGTCAACCACTAGCGGGAGTGGGACCAGATGCAGGGTGGTTGCAGCAGCGCCAGCAACAGTGCACAGGGGACAGCAGCTCCTGCCACTGTCCTGCAGCCACCCCACCCTCTTCCAAGAATGCATTCCTACTCCCCCACTCGCTCTCCTAGAGGTACTGGTACCGGCAGCCAGACCTCTGCCTCCTCTGCACCCTCCTCTGTCACCTCCACTGCTGTCCGGCACCAGCCGTTGTTCGCCGACGCATTTGAATGCACCGCGGCCTACGCCCCGGGGACCGACGGATGCGTTCACTCAATGGGTTCCTGGCAAGGGTTATTGAGCAGGCTCAACCCAGATGGCATGTCCCCAGCCGCCATTTCTTTGCCAGGACAAGCGTCCCTGTCCTACACCAGCACATTGTGCAGAATGTATCCCTGTCTCTGGATCATGCTGTCAGCGACAGGGTGTTTCTGACAATGGATTCTTGGACCAGCAGACATGGGCAAGGACGATACATCAGCTTTACAGCCCATTGGGTGTCCCTCTGAGGTGCCGGGGAGGGATCATCAGATGTGGCGGCAACTCAGTTTGTGGTGCTGCCCTGGGGTGTCCAGGGGAGAACTGATGCTCTCCCTCAAGCCACTGTCTCCACCGCTGCTGAGCCCCCCAGCAAGCGTCCCCGTAGCTACACAAGTACGGGGCATGTCCGCTGCCAGGCCGTGCTGCAGCTTGTGAGCTTAAGGGAATGTAGACACACTGGACCTGATGTTCTGGTCACCCTCCAGGCTCAGGTCCACAAGTGGCTGACACCCCGAATGCTCCAGGCAGGAATTGTTATCTGTGACAATGGCAGCAACCTCCTAGCCGCCATCCATGCTGGCAGTCTAACACATGCCCTGCATGGCACATGTGCTCAACCTTGTGGGACAGAAGTTCCTACGCACATACCCAAGGTTGAGCGACATCGTGCAAAGGGTACGGAGGATTGCCAGCCACTTCCGATGCTCCCTAACTGCCACCGCGTCCCTGTCCAAACTGCAGCAGGACAACAGCCTGCCACCTCACAGGCTGATTGTGGACAGTGTGACGCGGTGGAACTCCACCCTCCACATTCTGGAGAGGTTGTTGCAGCGAATGGCGTTGAAGGAATACCTGCTGGACCAAGGCAATTTTGGGCCATCACACCCACTCCCCTATATCACCATTGCGGAGTGGGGGCCAATACACCAGGTCTGCCACGTGTTGGCCTCATTCGAGCAGGCAACCAAGATGGTCAGTGGGGAGCATGTTGGCCTCAATTACGTGCTTCTCATAGTGTTCCTGCTGGACAGGACAATAGAATGCCTGCTCGATGCTGGGGAGAGTGCCTTGGTGGAGCAAGAAGAGGCAACACTGCTCCACCAAGACCAGGCCCAGGATGAGGAGGAGGAGGAGGAAGATTTTTTAGAGGAGGATGTGGACGTCCAGGAGTCTGGGCCTGGTCAGGAGGGAGAGTCGGTGCTGGAGGCACCATTAGTCCGGGGGTTGGGCGACTCCCACAGGGAGCAGCAGCAGCAGGAGGACCAAGATGTCATGGTCCCGCGCAGCTAAGAGTCACAGCGGGCTGTACTTCTCCCCATGGCTGCCCATATGCTGTGATGCCTCCGGAGGGACCCCCGGATCAGGAAAATTAAGGAAAGGGATGAATTTTGGTTGGCCACACTTTTAGACCCTTGTTGCAAGGGAAAACTGGAGCAGTTCACCCCAGCCAGCCGAAAGGATAATCGTATGCAAAACCTGCGGGCCAGTCTTCTCCTCCGGCTGGAGCAGGCAAACCCTCAGCCTCACTTTCCAGTTCTCCCTGCTCATCTCACCTAGCAGGTGGCTGGCCCAAGCAGCTCCAGCCGAGTTAGCGATCTTATGGGTGAGATGAGGTTGTTCTACCAGTCTGTGTGATCCAGTAGCAGCAGTCACCACCAGCGGCTGGCTCGCATGGTGGCAGACTACATGGGTTCTGTCGGTGCTTCCGACAGCATGAGCACCAACGACCCCATGGAGTACTGGATTGCCAGGCTGGACACCTGCTGTGAGCTTGCTCAGTATGCGCTGGAAGTACTGTCTTGCCCCCCTCCAACATACTGTCTGAGCGGACATTCAGTGCGGCAGGTGGGGTGGTCACCGACAAGCGGACCCGTCTATCTACAGACTCCGTGAACAGACTCCTGGATCGGCAGCGACTTCTTGGCCCAGCCGTCGGTTCAGGACGCTGAAGGGTCCCTTGTCAATCCCTTTGCTTCGCTCTCCCTCCCAAACATCGTTGTTTTTTAAGTTCTGTATATATTTCTGGATGAATTTATTTATTTATTTAGGAATGAATATTTTTATATATTTATTTATCACTTTTTAAATATGTTTCTGTATTGATGAATTTATTTATGGGTTCATTTAATCATGACTTTATTTATATATTTCTGTATTGTTGAATTTCTTTATGTATTTATTTTGCAAATATATATTTTTTTATTAATCGATGCGTTTATTTAGCTATTTTTTCATTAATTTATAAAACCTCTTATTTATTTATTCATGCAATTAACTAATTATTGAAATATTACACATTAAGCCCGTTTTTATTTATGTAAGTTTTACACAATGATTTCATTTTTGAAGCAAAAAAAAATCATGTTTTAGTGTTTCCATAGTCTGAGGGCCATAATTTTTTTCAGTTTTTGGGCGATTACCTTGGGTAGGGTATGATTTTTGCGGGATGAGCTGACGGTTTTATTGGCACTATTTTGGGGTGCATGTGACTTTTTGATCGCTTGCTATTACACTTTTTGTGATGTAAGGTGACAAAAAATGGTTTATTTAGCACAGTTTTTATTTTTTATTTTTTACGATGTTCATCTGAGAGGTTAGGTCATGTGATATTTTTATAGAGCCGGTCGATACGAACGCGGCGATACCAAATATGTATACTTTTTATTTATTTATGTAAGTTTTACACAATAACAGCTTTTAAAAAAAAATAAAATGATGTTTTAGTGTCTCCATATTCTGAGCCATAGTTTTATTATTTTTTGGGCGATTGTCTCAGGTAGGGGCTAATTTTTTGCGGGATGAGGTGACGGTTAGAGTGGTACTATTTTGGTGGGCAAACGCCTTTTTCATCGCTTGCTGTTGTACTTTTTGTGATGTAAGGTGACAAAAAAATTGTTTATTTAGCACAGTTTTTATTTTTTATTTTTTACGGTGTTCATCTGAGGGGTTAGGTCATGTGATATGTTTATAGAGCCATTCGATACGGACGCGGCGATACCTAATATGTCTACTTTTTTTTACCAATTTTTTTAACTTTATTTGGGGAAAATTACGTTTTTGTTTATTTTTACTTGAAAAATAAACTTTATTTGGGGAAAATTAAGTTTTTGTTTATTTTTACTTGAAACTTTAAATTGTTTGGGGGGAAAACTTTATTTTTTCAACTTTTCTTTTCACTTTATTTTTTGTCCCACTTTGGGAATTGAACTTTTGGGGGTATATTCCTTTACAATGCATTCCAATACTTCTGTATTGGAATGCATTGGCTGTATGAGTAATAGAGATGTTGCGAACATAAAATTTTCCGTTTGCGAATGGAGAACGCGAATTTTCGCAAATGTTCGCAACCGGGCGAACCGCCATAGACTTCAATAGGCAGGCGAATTTTAAAACCCACAGGGACTCTTTCTGGCCACATTAGTGATGGAAAAGTTGTTTCAAGGGGACTAACACCTGGACTGTGGCATGCCGGAGGGGGATCTATGGCAAAACTCCCATGGAAAATTACGTAGTTGACGCAGAGTCGGGTTTTAATCCATAAAGGGCATAAATCACCTAACATTCCTAAATTGTTTGGAATACCGTGCTTTAAAACATCAGGTATGATGTTGTATCGATCAGGTAGTGTAAGGGTTATGCACGCTTCACAGTGACAGACCAAACTCCCCGTTTAACGCACCGCAAACAGTCTATTTGCACAACTGCAAACTCCCCATTTGCACAAGGTTGGATACCAAGCTAACCATGTCCCGTTCCTTGTCCTCACTGACGTTATTGAAGGTCTCTTCCTCCACCCAGCCACGTACAACACCAAGGGTCCCCGAAAGGTGACAACAAGCCCCCTGGGACGCCTGCTGTGTTTGGTCTTCCACCTCCTCAAAGCTACCTTCCTCCTCTGATTCCTCTTCTTCAGACTCCTCTCTCTGAGTTGCCTCTCTCTGCTTTATTTAAGTAGTTAAGTAGTGTTAAGTAGTACTATTCCTATCAGTTTAATCCCTGTTACATCCCCTATTAGGGGACGTGTATGGAATAGATTTTAAGAACCGGGAGATGGAAAAAGATGCTTGGTCGGTCTTCCTACTTCCAATTTGGGGCACTGTGCGTGCAATTTACTGTGCCACCAGATAGGAGTGGTGTGTTAAGTAGTACTATTCCTATCAGTTTAATCCCTCTTACGTTCCCTATCAGGGGACGTGTATATGGAATAGATTTTAGGAACCGGGAGATGGAAAAAGATGCTTGGTCAGTCCTCCTACTTCCAATTTGGGGCACTGCGTGTGCAATCTACTGTGCCACCAGATAGGAGTGGTGTGTTAAGTAGTACTATTCCTATCAGTTTAATCCCTGTTACGTCCCCTATCAGGGGACGTGTATGGAATAGATTTTAGACAACCGCAAAGAGTTGTCAATAGTTGACACACTCATGACATAAATTTTATTCCTCTATGCGTCAATCTTGGTGTAGTGATGACTGTGCTCGTGCGCACGTTTCGGAGATTGCAGGCGATGGGGGTCTTTCAAAGCCTATGGTCGTGCTGAGGTAGTTCAGTGACAGTTAAGTGACCCAGAAAACAATGATTCTGCAGTGTGGGCCCATTGTTGGCCTAGTAGGCTTTAATGATCACCTTAGATGATCACAAAGAAAATTAATGTTTTTTCTATGCAAAATTATTCAGCCGATCGCTTTTGGTCTGTTCACAATGAAGCAACTACCTTATCATCTGGGATGTGCCAACATTGCCATTGCCAACACACTCATAGAGGTGGTCGCTTCATTGTGATACGCAAGCCCCTTCACCACAACAAGGTAACGATCACGAAGGGGAATTGACACATGTATGTGCCTTTTTTTTTGTTTTGTTTTTGCAGCCACAGTGCAGCACCAGAGGCCAGAAAAATTAGGCATGTACACATGCCTGAAAAATTAGGTATTGTTGCAGCCCCTGCTGTAGCTGCGGCCAGAAAAATTGATGTTTCCCAGGCAGAAATTGTCCTAAATCATTGCGGCTTGAACCCTAGTTTTTGGCGGATAAGTCACGCAAGTCATCCGGCATTCAGAGATAAAATACAGCAGCGTGTGGACCATTTTTAGCCCAAGGCAGCTCATCTCATCAGGCCTTTTTTAGTTGAATGTATCGCCCACTGTCAGTCCCTTCGGTATCCATGCCTCATTCATCTTAATAAAGGTGAGGTAATCTAGACTTTTTTGACCTAGGCGACTTCTCTTCTCAGTGACAATACCTCCTGCTGCACTGAAGGTCCTTTCTGACAGGACACTTAAAGCGGGGCAAGCCAGAAGTTCTATCGCAAATTGGGATAGCTCAGGCCACAGGTCAAGCCTGCACACCCAGTAGTCAAGGGGTTAATCGCTCCTCAGAGTGTTGATATCTGCAGTTAAGGTGAGGTAGTCTGCTACCTGTCGGTCGAGTCGTTCTCTGAGGGTGGACCCCGAAGGGCTGTGGCGATGCGTAGGACTTAAAAAGCTCTGCATGTCCTCCATCAACAACACGTCTGTAAAGCGTCCTGTCCTTGCCGGCGTGGTCGTGGTAGGAGGAGGATTACTTTCACCTCTTCCCCTGTTAGATTCCCGTTGTGCTGTGACATCACCCTTATACGCTGTGTAAAGCATACTTTTAAATTTATTTTGGAACTGCTGCATCCTTTCCGACTTGCGGTAATTCGGTAACATTTCAGGCACTTTCTGCTTATACCGGGGGTCTAGTAGCATGGACACCCAGTACAGGTCATTCTCCTTCAGCCTTTTTATACGAGGGTCCCTCAACAGGCACGACAGCATGAAAGACCCCATTTGCACAAGGTTGGATGCCGAGCTACTCATGTCCCGTTCCTCATCCTCAGTGATCTCACTGAAGGTATGTTCTTCCCCCCAGCCACGTACAACACCACGGGTACCAGATAGGTGACAACGACCCTGGGATGCCTGCTGTGGTTGGTCTTCCTCCTCCTCCTCAAAGCCACATTCCTCCTCTGACTCCTCTTCCTCACACTCCTCTTCCAGCGTTGCTGCTGGTCCAGCAAGTGATGCTGATAAGGCTGTTTCTGGTGGTGATGGTGACCACAACTCTTCCTCTTCCTCTTCACACTCATCTATGGCCTGATCCAGCACTCTTCACAGGGCACGCTCCAGGAAGAAAACAAATAGGATGATGTCGCTGATGGTGCCTTCGGTGCAAATGACTAGGTTTGTCACCTCCTCAAAAGGACGCATGAGCCTACAGGCATTGCGCATGAGCGTCCAGTAACGTGGCAAAAAAATTCCCAGCTCCGCAGAGGCTGTCCTAGCACCCCGGTCATACAAATACTCGTTGACGGCTTTTTCTTGTTCGAGCAGGCGGTCGAACATTTGGAGTGTTGAATTCCAACGTGTCGGGCTGTCGCAAATCAAGCGCCTCACTGGCATGTTTCACCGCTGAATATCTGAAAAGTGCGCCATGGCCGTGTAGGAACGCCTGAAATGGCCACACACCTTCCTGGCCTGCTTGAGGACGTCCTGTAAGACTGGGTACTTATGCACAAAGCGTTGTACGATCAGATTACACACATGTGCCATGCACGGCACATGTGTCAACTTACCCAAATTCAATGCCGCCAACAAATTGCTTCCGTTGTCACACACCACTTTGCCGATCTCCAGTTGGTGCGGAGTCAGCCACTGATCCACCTGTGCGTTCAGGGCGGACAGGAGTGCTGGTCCGGTGTGACTCTCTGCTTTCAGGCAAGTCAACCCCAAGACGGCGTGACACTGTCATATCCGGGATGTGGAATAGCCCCTGGGGAGCTGGGGGGGGTGCCGTTGATGTGGAGCAAGACGCAGCAGCAGAAGAGGACAGCCGAGGAGGTTATGGAAGAGGATGGAGTAAGAGGAGTAGAGGAGGTGGCAGAAGGCCTGCCTGCAAGTCGTGGCGATGTCACTAACTCCTCTGCAGAGCCACGCATTCCATGCTTGGCAGCCATCAGCAGGTTTACCCAATGCGCAGTGTAGGTGATATACCTGCCCTGACCGTGCTTTGCAGACCAGCTATCAGTGGTCAGATGGACCCTTGCCCCAACACTGTGTGCCAGACATGCCATTACTTCCTTTTGCACAATCGAGTACAGGTTGGGGATTGCCTTTTGGGGGGTACCATCCACTGCGGTGTCCCAATAGCTACAAATTTTTTGAAGGCCTCAGACTCCACCAGCTTGTATGGTAAAAGCTGGCGGGCTAAGAGTTCAGACAAGCCAGCTGTCAGACGCCAGGCAAGGGGGTGACTTTGTGACATTGGCTTCTTATGCTCAAACATGTCCTTGACAGACACCTGACTGTGGGCAGATGAGCAGGAACTGCTCAAGGCGAGAGACGGAGTGGCGGATGGTTGAGAGGGGGCAAGGAGGACAGCAGTGGTTGACGTGGCTGAAGATGCTGGACAAGGAGGAGGATGGCGGCTTTGAGTTTGTGTGCTGCTTGTACTCATGTGTTGATCCCATAGGCGTTTGTTTGATGTGCGATCATGTGCCTTTGCAAAGCAGTTGTACCTAGGTGGGTGTTGGACTTCCCACGACTCAGTTTCTTTTTGGACAGGTTGCAAATGGCATTGCTGTTGTCAGAGGCAGACACACAAAAAAAATGCCACACTGCTGAGCTCTGCAATGACGGCATTCTGGTGGTGGCAACAGCATGCGTTGATTGGCGTGCTGTCTGGCTGACCCCGGGTGCCGATGCATGCTGTCTGACTGTGCCACTAGCTCCTTGCGACGACCTCCCCCTGCTTCCAACTCGTCTCCTCCTCCTCTCTGTCTCCCCATCTGAACTTTCCCCCTGTTCTTCTTCTCTTCGAGCGGGCACCCACGTGACATCCACGAACACATCGTCATCATCAACCGCTTCACTTGTATCTGACAACTCAGCAAAGGAAGCAGCAGCGGGTACAACATCATCATAATCACACCGTACGTCCATGTGTGTAATGCTGCCTGACTGAGACATATCCCTGTTATCTACATCCTCTGGCAATAATGGTTGCGTATCACTCATTTCTTCCAACTGATGTGTAAATAACTCCTCTGACAGATCAACTGAAGCGGCTGTGGTGCTAGTGTTGGTGGTGGTGGCAGGCGGGCGAGTGCTAACTTGAGAGGTGCCCGAAGCTGAGCTGGAGGAGGATGGTGCGTCAAGGTTCAGAGCGGAAGCTGTAGAAGATTGGGTGTCCTGTGTTAGCCAGTCAACTATGTCCTCAGAACTTTTCGAGTTCAGAGTACGTGGCCTCTGAACACTGGGCATTATTCTAGGGCCAAAGGGAATCACAGCACCACGACCACGACGGCCCCTGCAGGGTGGCCTGCCTCTGCCTGTAATTTTTTTAAGATTCGTTTAGTTGTACTATGCGTGCAAGCTACTGTGACACCAAATATGAGTTGCGCTGGTGATACTATGCACTTGCAGCTGGGCCTTAAACACACAAACACGTGCAGGCTACTCACTGCTATTTATTCATAGTCAAAATTGTTGTTTTTCTTTCAATGTAATCTATTGTGACACCAGATATGAGTTGCGCTGGTGACACTATGCACTTGCAGGGCACGAGACACACACGCGCGTGCAGGCAACTGACTGCTATTTATTCACAGTCAAAATTGTTGTTTTTCTTTAAATGTAATCTACTGTGACACCAGATATGAATTGCACTGGTGACACTATGCACTTGCAGCGCAGGGCATGAAACACACACGCGCGTGCAGGCAACTGACTGCTATTTTATTACAGTCAAAAATTTTTTTTTTTTTTTTTAATGCAAGCTACTGTGACACCAGATATGAGTGGTGGCACTGGGCAAGTGGGCACAGTATACGCTGTGAGCCTGACACACACGCTGGCAGGAAACTGCAATTAGATTACACAGAAGAAAAAAAAAAAAAGCAGACTGATATTCTAGCCCTAAAAAGGGCTTTTTGGGGTGCTGTCCTTACAGCAGAGATCAGATGAGTCTTTCAGGACTGTAGTGGACACTGAATACACTAGCCTAACTATCGATTTCCCTATTAAATCAGCAGCAGCTACACTGTCCCTCCTCTCACTAAGAATGCAGCTTCCGAATGAATCTAAAATGGATGCTGTCCAGGAGGTGGGAGGGTCTGGGAGGGAGGGTATGATTCTGATTAGCTAGAATGTGTCTGCTGACTGTGAGGTACAGGGTCAAAGTTTACTCAATAATGACGAATAGGGGGCGGACCGAACATCGCATATGTTCGCCCGCCGCGGCGAACGCGAACAAGCTATGTTCGCCGGCGAATAGTTCGGGACATCTCTAATGAGTAATACTGTGTGTATTACTCATACAGCTTCCAGGGCCTGTGAGATCCAGGGGGCTGGATCTCACAGGCTCTTCACTGGAAGGCAGCGCAGATGCCTTAGGAAGGCATCTCACTGCCTTCCATGCCATCGGGTCCCCCCCACAGCCCCATGGGGACCCGATGGCACCACCGCCGCACCAGGTAAAAGCCGCAAACGGCAGGTCTGAATTGACCTGCGGTTTGTGTCGATCGACCAAACAGGGGGGTCACGGGACCCCCCCGCGCTTTTAGCCGAGGTGCCTGCTCAATGATTTGAGCAGGCACCATGTTCCGATCACCGCCCGACGGGGCGGCTGTGATCGGAATAACACATGACGTACCGGTACGTCATGGGTCCTTAAGGACTCGGGGAAACATGCCGTACCGTACGTCATGCGTCCCTAAGGGGTTAAGGGGTGTAGTTTCTAAAATGTGGTCATTTTTGGGTGGTTTCTATTATGTAAGCCTCACAAAGTGACTTTAGACCTGAACTGGTCCTTAAAAAGTGGGTTTTGGAAATTTTCCAAAAAATTTCAACATTTGCTTCCAAACTTCAAAGCCTTCTAATGTCCCCAAAAAATAAAATGTCATTTTCAAAATGATCCTAACATGAAGTAGACATATGGGAAATGTAATGTAATAACTATTATATGATGTATCATTATCTAATATAAAAGTAGAGAAATTTAAATTTGAAAATTTGGGAATTTTTCAAGATTTTTGGTAAATTTGGGATTTTTTCACAAATAAAGGTGAAATATATTGACTCAAATTTATGACTATCATGAAGTACAATGTGTCACGAGAAAACAATCTCAGAATGGCTTGGATAAGTAAAAGTATTCCAAAGCTATTACCACATAAAGTGACATATGTCAGATTTGCAAAAAATGGCCTGGACAGAAGGGCGAAAAACTAGCCCGGTGTAGAAGGGGTTAAAGGAGCTGCAGGAATATCAGCCAAGTACTGTCTGTGTGGTACATGTGACAACAATCTCCCGTATTCTTCATATGTCTGGGCTATGGGGTAGAGTGGCAAGACGAAAGCCTTTTCTTAAGAAGAAAACATCCAAGCCAGGCTACATTTTGCAAAAACACATCTGAAGTCTCCCAAAAGCATGTGGGAAAAGGTGTTATGGTCTGATGAAACCAAGGTTGAACTTTTTAGCCATAATACCAAAGATATGTTTGGTGCAAAAACAACACTGCACATCACCAAAAGAACACCATACCCACAGTGAAGCATGGTGGTGCTTTGGTGCTGTTTTTCTTCAGCTGGAACTGGGGCCTTAGTTAAGCTAGAGGGAATTATGAACAGTTCCAAATACAAGTCAATATTGGCACAAAACCTTCAGGCTTCTGCTAGAAAGCAGCATGACAACGACCCAAAGCATACATCCAAATCAACAAAGGAATTGCTTCACCAGAAGTAGATAAAAGTTTTGAAATGGCCCAGCCAGAGCCAGACCTTAATCCGATTGAAAATCTGTGGGGTGATCTGAAGAAGGCTGTGCACAGGAGATGCCCTCGCAATCTGACAGATTTGGAGTGTTTTTGCAAAGACGAGTGGGCAAATTTTGCCAAGTCAAAATGTGCCATGCTGATAGACTCATACCCAAAAAGACTGAGTACTGTAATAAAATCAAAAGGTGCTTCAACAAAGTATTAGTTTAAGGGTGTGCACACAATATTATTTTATTTTTATATTTTTTCTTCCCTCTACCTAAAAGATTTCAGTTTGTTTTTCAATTGAGTGGTACAGTTTATGTGTCACATTAAAGGTGGAAAACGTTCTGAAATGATTTATCTTTGTCTCATTTTTTTACATCACATAAACCTGACATTTTAACAGGGGTGTGTAGACTTTTTATATCCAATGTACATGTTGCTGCTGTCTGTCCTGATGATTTTGGCTGAGCTATGTGTAGGCCTTATACTACCCCGTTAGCATTTACATGCTGCTGCTGTCTGTCCTGATGATTTTGGCCTGGCTATGTGTAGGCCTTATACTACACTGTTACCATTTACCTGCTGCTGCTGCTACTGTCTGTCCTGATGAGATTGACCCTGGACTAAAGGGGCCTTACTGCAATCTTATTGTCCTAAATTACGGGAAAACAAAACAATATTAAAAAACAGAAGCACACGTTACAACAGAAAAACAAATATTTATTTACAAACTTGCCTCTATCTTGTGCATGCCAGCTTCGTGCTCCTGCTGCATCAGCCTAATTATTTTTTTTTAAATCAGTACTGTTACGATAAAAAAACTTTTTTTAATTACTTGCAATTCAGATTAACTGGCATGGATACAGAATTATATTGCTATGTGCACATATTTACCCTCCTGTCGGGGGCTGGTGACATCCTCCTCTTCATCATCACCAGGAACGGGGGGGGGGGTAATCTGTCTGATGGGAGGGTCCAGCCTCTTCCACCTCCACCTCTTCGCCAACATCAGATAGTGCTGGTGCCTCATGCTGCTGCTGCTGGGAGGGTCCGGCACGCTCTCCCTACTCGGCAGACAACACCAACACCTCCAGTTCCTCTGTCGAAGGCCTGCGGCGGACGGAGGGAAAGGGAACCCCTGTAATCACACAATGTTCAGAATTTAGACAAGCAACTCATTCATAACAAATGCAAATTAAGAGTGGGATGTATCTAATGTAATGATGGACGGGGCCTTTTAATGGAATACAAAATAAATATTGCAGTTTATCTATATACATACACACACACATATATATATATTTATGTGTGTGTAAAACGTGCAAAATCAGCCGGTTACATCATATATCTGTACCTCGCTATGTGTACAGGTTTATATATATACTCATGATGAGGTAGAGATGTACAGTCCTGATCAAAAGTTTAAGACCACTTGAAAAATGTCAAAAAATTATATTTAGCATGGCTGGATCTTAACAAGGTTCCAAGTAGAGCTTCAACATGCAACAAGAAGAAATGGGAGTGAGACAAAACTTTTTTTGAGCATTCAATTTAATTAAAACAACGAATAAACTGAAACAGGCTGTTTTTCAGCTGATCAAAAGTTTAGTACCACACCTCCAAAAAAAAAATAAACCCCCCCAAAACAGAAATCCAACTTCCAAACATGAACTCAGTAATGAGTAGCTCCGCCGTTATTGTTTATCACTTCCAAAATTCGTTTCGGCATGCTTGATGCAAGCGTTTCCATGAGGTGAGTGGGAACATTTCTCCAAGTGGTGAAGACAGCCGCACAAAGGCCATCTACTGTCTGGAACTGTTGTCCATTTTTGTAAACTTCCCTTGCCATCCATCCCCAAAGGTTCTCAATTGGATTCAGATCAGGGGAACACGCAGGATGGGCCAAAGAGTGATGTTATTCTCCTGGAAGAAGTCCCTTGTCCTGTGGGCATTGTGTACTGTAGCGTTGTCCTGTTGAAAAACCCAGTCGTTACCACACAGGCGAGGGCCCTCAGTCATGAGGAATGCTCTCTGCAACATCTGGATATAGCCAGCGGCCGTTTGATGCCCCTGCACTTCCTGAAGCTCCATTGTTCCACTGAAGGAAAAAGCACCCCAGACCATTATGGTGCCCCCTCCACTGTGGCGCATAGAAAACATCTCAGGTGGGATCTGCTTGTCATGCCAGTAACGTTGGAAACCATCAGGACCATCAAGGTTAAATTGTTTCTTATCAGAGAATAAAACTTTCTTCCACCTTTGAATGTCCCATGTTTGGTGCTCTCTTGCAAAGTCCAAACTAGCAGTTCTGTGGCGTTCAACGAGATGAGGTCTTTGAAGACGTTTTTTGTTTTTGAAGCCCCTTCAGGGGGTAAACTTTTCAAGATGGGTGGTGACCATGGCGGTCACCACCCATCTTGAAAAGTTTACCCCCTCACATATACTAATGTGCCACAAACAGGAAGTTAATATCACCAACCATTCCCATTTTATTAAGGTGTATCCATATAAATGGCCCACCCTGTAGATAGTAATACCTCCAAAAATAGTAATTACTTTACATTCCCCATATGTATACTTCATGTTTGGATCATTTTGAAAATGACATTTTATCTTTTGGGGACGTTAGAAGACTTAGAAGTTTGGAAGCAAATCTTGAAATTTTTTGGAAAATTTCCAAAACCCACTTTCTAAGGACCAGTTCAGGTCTGAAGTCACTTTGTGAGGCTTACATAATAGAAACAACCCAAAAATGACCCCATTTTAGAAACTACACCCCTCAAGGTATACAAAACTGATTTTACAAACTTTGTTAACCCTTTAGGTGTTCGACAAGAATTAATGGAAAATGGAGATGAAATTTCAGAATTTCACTTTTTTGGCAGATTTTACATTTTAATCAATTTTTTCCAGTAGCAAATCAATGGTTAACAGCCAAATAAAACTCAATATTTATTACCCTGATTCTGCTGTTTACAGAAACACCCCACATGTGATCGTAAACTGCTGTACGGGCAGATGGCAGGGCGCAGTAAGAAAGGAACGCCATATGGTTTTTGGAAGGCAGATTTAGCTGAACTGGTTTTTAGATGCCATGTCCCATTTGAAGCCCCCCTTATGCACCCCTACAGTAGAAACTCAAAAAAGTGACCACATTTTGGAAACTATGGGATAAGGTCCCAGTTTTATTGGTACTATTTTGGGGTACATATGATTTTTAATTGCTCTATATTATGTTTTTTGTGAGGCAAGGTAACCAAAAAATGGATGTTTTGAGGGTTTAGGCCATGTGACTTTTTTATAGAGCAGATCGTTACGGACGTGGAAATACCTAATATGTCTACTTTTTCTTATTTATTTAAGTTTTACACAATAATAGCATTTTTGAAACCGAAATAATGATATTTTTGTGTATCCATAGTCTGAGAGCCATAGCTTTTTTATTTTTTGACCGATTCTCTTAGTTAGGGTCAAATTTTTTGCAGGATAAGGTAAAGGTCTGATTGTTACTATTTTGGGGGCCTAAGCTTTTTTGATCACTTGCTGTTGCAATTTTTGTGATATAATGTGACAAAAATGGAATTTTTTTTACACAGTTATTTTATTTTATTTTTTACGGTATTCACCTGAGTGGTTAGGTCATATAATATTTTTATAGAGCTGGTTGTTGCGGACGTGGCGATACCTAATATGTATACTTTTTTTATTTTTTTCACTTTAGCAGAATAATAGCAGTTTTGAAGCAAAAAAAATCATATTTTAGTGTCTCCATTGTCTGAGTTATAGATTTTTTTATTTTTTGACCGATACTCTTAGGTAGGGTCTCATTTTTTGCAGAATGAGGTGATGGTCTGATTGGTACTATTTTGGCGGGCATATGCCTTTTTGGTCACTTACTGTTGCAATCTTTGTGATGCAATGCGACAAAAATTGTTTTTTTTTTACAGTTTTTTTCTATTTTTACGGTGTTCACCTGAGGGGTTAGGTCATGTGATATTTTTATAGAGCTGGACGATACCTAATATGTATATTTTTTTATGTATTTCACTTTAGCACAATAATAGTGTAGTGTACGGGAACTGTAATACCCGTCACTACCAAAGTGTCACTTGGTGTGCTGTCATCCCTCCTAATTATGGGGAAGTTGTTATATGTCAGTTTTATAAAATGTCATGTAATGTATGTATTTTCCTGTTACTGAAACTTGCATGTACAGGCCTGCTAGGGGTGTCATTCCAGCTTCTAGTCAATAGAGGGAGCTAGGGAGCCCTGGTTTATATAAGGCCCAGTCAGGGAAGTGCAAGGCAGACGGAGTCTAGTGTCTGTAATCTACAGTTGGAGATTAGACAATGTCAGAGACAAGTCCAGGCCTGAAGCCTGCTGTCCAGGAGAAGATTCCCTCCTGAATTCCCATATGCAGAAACAGGAATATGTTAGCTCAAGAGCCTGAGGAAGTTTCCAGAAGCTGAGAGAGACAGAGGCAAAGATCAGGAAAGCAAGAGGTAATCAGAAAGACAGAGGAGGTACTGATTAAAGCTATAGCCAAGGATATAAAGCCAGAACTAGGTTAATGGGCCTTGGTGAAGATATGCTATATTCCAGGATCAGACAGAATTAGAGTGCAAGCTCCTGTGCTGCAAGTCCTGTGTTCAACACTCTGTAATCACCTTGCTGTAACTGAATTGCCTGCATCGACCGAATTGCAAAATCGACTGTATGCCAAGGAACTGCGATTCCAATATTGTCTCTGCTTGAAAACTACTAAAGTTGGAGTTCTGTTTTAATACTACGTTTCCTCAATTTATTCCTGCATCCGCAAACGGCGTGCCACCGTTTACTTGGCACTGGCGTCACGAACTATTTCTACCTATACCTGCCCTTGCAGAGAGTCAGCTGTACCAGGTTAGTGTATATTGCACTACATCACCCAGAAACACCTATTGCACACAACTTGAGTACGCTGCAATAGCAGTTTTGAAACCCAAAAAATGATGTTTTAGTGTCTCTATGTTCTGAGAGCTATAGTTTTTTAATTTTTTTGGCGATTGTCTTAAGTAGGGGCTCATATTTTGCGGGATGAGGGGATGGTTTTATTGATACCATTTTGTGGGACATATGCCTTTTTGATCGCTTGGTGTTGCACTTTTTCTGATGTAAGGTGACAAAAATGCCATTTTTTTACACAGTTTTTTATTTTTTATGGTGTTTATCGGACAGGGTGGCTCATGTGATATATTTATAGAGCTGGTCATTACGGACGCGGCGATACCTAATATATGTTTGTTGTTTTTTTTTCTATTTTTCATTATAAAATAAGGGGAAAGGGGCGTTTTTTTTTCTTTTTTACTTTTTTAATTTTATTACTTTATTAATTTTATTAAAAACACTTTTTTAGAAACTTTTTTTTCTTAACTTTTTTTCTGATGTTCACTTTTGTGGGTCTGATCCCCTCTGCAATGCATTACAATACATCTGTATTGTATTGCATTGCCTGTTAGTGCATGACACTGATTCATACACTAACAGGTTGCCTAGGAGACCCAGCCTGTGGCTGGATCTCCTCGGCACCCGTAGAAGGCAGTTCCCGATGCTGTGCAAGGCATTGGGCAGCCTCTGCATGGCATCGGGCTGCCTTGTGTCGCATCGGGTCCCCGCCACAGGAGCGCGGGGACTCTATGCGATCACTCACCCGACACAACTCTCTTCTAGATCGCGGTCAGCGCGGATTGCAGCCTAGAAGGGGTTAATCCGCCGGCATCGGCTTTTACAGCGATGCCGGCGGATACAGCAGGGGCCCGGCTACCACGGACTGCTGGGCCCCTGCAGTGATCGCGCGCACACGATCACTATGACGTGCTATTACGTCAAATTGCGGGAACGCAGTGGTTCCCATGACATAGTAGTACGTCAGAAGGGGTTAATGATAACCACATATTTGATTGAAGCTAATACAATTGCATGTATGTTAACCCCTTAGTGACCGCCTATATTTATTTTTACGGAAATCACTATGGGGCCTTAGGCTGGGATACCGCCTTTTCACATGAGAGCCAGGCTCCTGTTCTAACCGCCCGGACTGACAGGAGCACCGATCCAGGCTGTTTAACCCCTTATATGCCACGGGCAATGGCGCCCCGCCACATGTAAGCGGTGACAGAGGGAGTTGACTCCCTCTGTCTCCCATTAACACCCATTAAATGTGATGGCGGGGTGCCGATGTGTGTATAGGCTGGCTGGGACCTGATGTAGGATCCAAGCCTGCCTTGAGTGTTCTCCACCAGGCTGCGCCCTTCTGGTGCAGCCTGCTGGTCAATGTGAATATAGTACTGACATTAAATTGCAATGCACTATAGGGATAGTGCATTGTATTTTAGAAGCAATCAAAACTTTGCCTGTTATAGTCCCCTTGTGGGATTATTAAGTGGTTAAAAAAAAGAAAACAAATTATTAAATAAAAAATTCCAAAAAAACACACTTTTTTTCTATTGAAAATACGCTTTTCAATGAAAAAAATAGCAAAAATAAATTTTCCTCCACATGTTTGGTATTGTCACGTCCTTAATGACCTGCACTACACAAATATCATGTAAATTATCCCCTACAGTGAATACCGTAAAAAAAAAAAATTGCCAGAATTGCTAATTTATTCTTAGTCGGCACCGGAAAAACGTAACAACAAACGATCAAAAATAGTTTTTTATATCTAAATGATACCAATGAAAACTACAAGTTGTCCTACAAAAATCAAGCCCTCACACAACTCCATAGAAATAAAAATAAAAATGTTATGGGTCCTGGGATGCGGCGATGCAAAAAGATTTTCTTATTTTTCAAAAAGAGTTATTATTGCACAAAAGTAGTAAAATGTAAAAAAAAACTATATGTATTGGTATTGCTGTAATCGTACTGACCCAGAGAATAAAGATATTATGTTATTTAGGCCTCATGCACACGACCGTTGTGTGCATCCGTGTCCGTTGTTCCGTTTTCCGTGATTTTCTGCGGACCCATTGACTTTATCATCCGCATCCGTGATCCGTGTTTGCTATAAGCAATGCGCCGCACAGACCTTCCACTTACCAGTAGGAGGAGCGCCCGGCCCGACACAGACAGCGCAGGTAAGTATAATGCTTCTAAAATTGCTAAGTAACCATGGCAGCCAGGACTGCAGTAGCGTCTTGGCTGCCATGGTAACCGATCGAAGCCCCAGCGATTAAATTGGGACTCCGATCGGAACTCTCCGCTGCCTCCAATGATGGGGGGGGATGTTTTAATTAGGGGGGAGAGAGGGGAGGCCGCACTGGCCACCAATGAATATAATACTGGGGAGGGAGGGAGGGGGGCCGCACTGGCCACCAATGAATATAATACTGGGGAGGGAGGGGGCCACACTGGCCACCAATAAATTTAAAACTGGGGAGGGAGGGGGGTCTGGCCCCTGCTGCCTGGCAGCACCTGATCTCTTACAGGGTGCTATGATATGCACAATTAACCCCTCAGGTGCGGCACCTGAGGGGTTAATTGTGCGGATCACAGCCCCCTGTAAGAGATCAGGTGCTGCAAGGCAGCAGGGGGAAGTTATGTCCACAGTTCTTAGTATATTCTAACTTGAAACGTCCCCATCACTATGGGAACGCCTCTGTGTTATAATATACTGTCGGATCTGAGTTTCACGATCTAACTCAAATCCGATGGTATATTCTAACATAGAGGCGTTCCCATGGTGATGGGGACGCTTCAAGTTAAAATATACCATCGGATTGGAGAAAACTCCGATCCGATGGTATATTAATAGGGACTCCTGACTTTATATTGAAAGTCAATGGGGGACGGATCCGTTTGCAATTGCCCCATATTGTGTCAACGTCAAACGGATCCGTCCCCATTGACTTGCATTGTAAGTCAGGACGGATCCGTTTGGCTCCGCACGGCCACAAACTTTTTTTTTACTTTCCTTCATGTCCGTGGATCCTCCAAAAATCAAGGAAGACCCACGGAAGAAAAAACGGACACGGATCACGGAACTACGGAACCCGTTTTTGCGGACCGGAAAAAAAAAACGATCGTGTGCATGAGGCCTTATGCCGAGAAATGAACTCAGTGGCAGTATTGATGTTTTTCCCATCCCCCTCCCAGAAAGTGTTAATAAGAGTTAATAAAAATTAATTAGAAAGCTATGTGTACCCCTAAATGGCCACATTAAAAACTCAAACTTGTCCCACAGAAAAGAACCCCTCTTACAGCTACATATACGGAAAAATAAAAATGTTATAGCTCTTGGAATGCGACGATGAAAAAAGGAAGAAAAATGCTAGGTCAGTAAGACCCAAGTCAGATTTAACCACCACTCGTCCGCACGTTGACTTTAAACATCCGGTAGGTGGTTCTATATCTCTGAATGGATGTTCTGGAACGTCCATTCGGAGATGGCAGCTGCCCGCTAATCGTGCAGCGGAAGAGCGGGTTGCCTGCTGTCAGTGACAGCAGGGCAACCCTTAGGCCCCTTTCACACGGGCGAGTATTCTGCTCGGATGCGATGCGTGAGTTGAGCGCATTGCACCCGCACTAAATACCGACCTATTCATTTCTATGGGGCTGTTCACATGAGCTGTGATTTTCACGCATCACTTGTGCGTTGCGTGAAAATCGCAGCATGCTGTGTATACAGATCAGATCAGGAGAGTGCAGGAGCTGTAAGGTCTTTCACAGACCTCGACCGCTGTACAGCCTCTCTGGGGGGTGTATTTCTCCTGTAACTGGGGCTACTATGTCAGCCCCAGTTACAGGAGAAATCAATAGTGAATAAAAAAAATAAAAAAGTGAAGTTAAATGTCCCCCAGAGGTCTTGTATGACCTTAAGGGGGACGAAAAGTGTAAAATAAAAAAAGAAAGTTTTAAAATAAAAAAATTAAATAAAAGTTTCACATGTAAAAAATAAAAATTCCCAAAGTAAGGAAAAAATTAAAATGTTAAAAATAGAACAAAATAAATAAAATAGACATATATGGTATTGCCGCGTCCTTGACGGTCGGCTCTATAAATATATAACATGATCCACACAGTCTGATAAATGCCATAAAAAATAAAAACTGTCAAAAAAAGCAATTTTTGTCACCTTACATCACAAAAAGTGCAACACCAAGTGATAAAAAAAGGCCTATGTCACACAAAATGGTACCAATAAAACCGTCACCTCATTCCACAAAAAAATTAGCCCCTACATAGGAAAATCGCTCAAAAAATAAAAAAAACTATAGCTCTCAGAACATGAAGACACAAAAACAAAATTTTTTTGGTTTAAAAAATGCTATTATTGTGTTAAAGTAAAATAAATAAAAAAAGTATACATATTAGGTATTGCCGCGTCCGTGACAACCAGATCTATAACAATATCACATTACCTAACTGCTCAGGTGAACACCGTAAAAAACTAAAAATAAAAACTGTGTAAAAAAAAGCCTTTTTTGTCACCTTACATCACAAAAAGTGCAACACCAAGTGATAAAAAAGGCTTATGTCCCACAAAATGGTACCAATAAAACAGTCACCTCATTCCACAAAAAATGAGCCCCTACATAAGAAAATCATTTAAAAAATAAAAAAAACTATAGCTCTTAGAACATGGACACATTAAAACTAAATTTTTTTGTTTCAAAAATGCTATTATGGTGTAAAACTTAAATAAATAAGAAAAAGTATACATATTAGGTATAACCATGTCCGTAACGATCTGCTCTATAAAAATTTCACTTTACCGAACCCCTCAGGTGAACGCTGTAAAAATAAATAAATAAAAACTGTGCTTAAAGAGGACCTTTCACCTTGAAAAACATTGTGAACTAAGTATGCTGCCATGGAGAGCGGCGCCCGGGGATCTCACTGCACTTACTATTATCCCTGGGCGCCGCTCCATTCTCCCGTTATCCCCTGCGGTATCTTTACTCACTAAGTTATAGTAGGCGGTGTCTGCCCTTGTGCTTTGGGCGTCTCCTTCTCCTAGGCTGCAGCGCTGGCCAATCGCATCGCAGAGCTCACAGCCTGGGAGTTTTTTTTCTCCCAGGCTGTGAGCTGTGCGCTGCGATTGGCCAGCGCTGCAGCCTAGGACAAGGAGACGCCCACAGGACAAGGGCAGACACCGCCTACTATAACTTAGTGAGTAAAGATACCGGAGGGGATAATGGGAGAACGGAGCGGCGCCCAGGGATAATAGTAAGTGCAGTGAGATCCCCGGGCGCCGCTCTCCATGGCAGCATACTTAGTTCACAATGTTTTTCAAGGTGAAAGGTCCTCTTTAAACAACCAATTTTTTGGTCACCTTGCCCCATAAAGGGTTATAATGAATGATCAAAAAATCATATGTACCCAAAAATAGTACCAATAAAACTGGCACCTTATCCCCTAGTTTCCAAAATGGGGTCACTTTTTGGGAGTTTCTACTGTAAGGGTGCATCAGGGGGGCTTCAAATGGAACATGGCATCTAAAAACCATGTAGCGCTCCTTTTCTTCTGCGCCCTGCCATGTGCCCATACAGCAGTTTATGACCACATGTGAGGTGTTTCTGTAAACCGCAGAATCTGGGTAATAAATATTGAGTTTTGTTTGGCTGTTAAGCCTTGATGTGTTAAAGAAAAAATTAGATTAAAATGGAAAATCTGCCAAAAAAGTGAAATTTAAAAATTTGATCTCCATATTCCTTTAATTCTTGTGGAACGCCTAAAGGGTTAACAGAGTCTGTAAAAAAAATAATTTAAGATTATGCTAGCGTTAGTGTACTTATAATCTTAATTTTAATAATGACAGGAGGCTAGTATTTTGCATTAAACTCCCTTTACTAACTCCACATAGCAGTAAAGAAAAGAAAAAACGATGACCAATCAAAATGCAATAGGAGGTATATAATGCCCAGCGGTGTAACTCCTCCTCCTCTTTCATAAGCGACATCAGTTAACTTAAAGAACAAAGTCCAACCGCCTACAACACGTATCCCCGGAAGAAACCAAACCAGAAGAACCTTGCCGAAAGAAAACTGATCCCAAAACTTGAAACCAGCACCAAAGGGAAACTTGCTTGAACGAAGAACTTCAGAAGTTGAAGGCCGATCACAAAAGCGTCCATCCTAAGCCGAAACTGCTAACATTGCGGATTTACACTGAAAAGAGAACGTGCAATCGGTTAGGAACCGATTTGAACCTGGATGCAATAATGAACCGACATATAAATACTGCAAACATCTTATCAGTGTAATGAAAATTGCACATAAAATAGCACAAACTCGCCACCTGAAGAGGAACAAAACGAGAATGGTGAGTAAACAAGTTATAAGTGTACTTACGTGAGACTCCTGACCTGAGGGTGGGAGAAAAGGGTGGGAAAATACTCGCCTCCTGTCATTATTAAAATTAAGATTATAAGTACACTAACGCTAGCATAATCTTCAATTTTACCACATGACAGGAGGCTTCCTATTTTGCATTTTTAATCTGATTTAGAAGATACATAGCCGCACCAGAACTCGGGCGAAAGTAGAATGTCCGGAAAGTAGATTCTCTAGACCAGTCCGCCGAGCGAAGGATGTCCGAAAGAGAAGCGCCCGCTAAGAAGGCCGACGAGGCAGCTGCCCCGCGTACCGAATGCGCCCCAAAGGAGGGGTCCACCCCCACCAGAGATAGGATCCATCGTATCCACCTCGCGAGCGTGGTAGTCGAGACGGGAACGTGAGGTCTAACATAGGACACAAGCAGTTGTCCCACTGCTGAGACCCGGAGGGCGGACGTGAACTCAACGTACCGGTGAAGAGTAGAAACGACACATAACTGTGGTTCAGAGGCAAAGAAAGGGTAAAACACCGATGAAGAGTCTGATTTGGTACGTCGAGCCACTCTAAAAGTAACCCCAACAGGGGAAACCGAAAACCCGTCAATGTCAAAAGCTCGTACATCAGAAACCCGTCTGAAAGAAACCAGACAAAGCAACAGAGTTAATTTGGCCGAAAGTTGTCTGAGGGACAATTTATCATTTGTCGGCCAATCCTTTAGAAATTGTAGCACCAACTCTACGTCCCACAGGTGAGAATATTTAGGTCCTGGTGGCCTCTGTAATTGTATACTCCTCAGTAGACGGCACACCAGCGGGTCCCTTCCAACCGGGATCCCCGAGGCGGGAACATGCGCCGCTGAAATCGCAGAACGAACTACATTGAGTGAGCGATAGGAGCGACCCATAGAGAAAAGGTGGGAAAGAAAATTCAGGATGGCAGTCACAGGTGCAGTAAATGGATCGAAGTCCCGTTCACCGCACCAAGAGGACCAGGAATCCCAAGCTGATAAGTAACATCTTCTGGTCCCGGGTGCCCAGGAGTCCCATATGAGGTCTCTAGCTGTCTGCGATAAGTTGCTGGTCTGCCAGGCTCCCCTGAAAGAGTCCAAGCCACCAGGACGAGATGGTCCTCGAGCACCAGGGGATGGGGATTCCCTTTCGGATCCGTGAGGAGCATCGGATACGATGGCAGGAGCAGTGGCTCGGTGTAGGACAGCGCCAAGAGATCCGGGAACCATGGCTGACTCCGCCAAAGGGGAGTGATGAGTAGAAGGGAAACACGTTGATTCTTCAGGTACTGAATTGTCCTCGCTATCATGGAGAATGGAGGAAACGCGTACGCCCCTTCGGCCGGCCATTGCTGAAGAAACGCGTCCACTGCCCTGCTCTCCGGGTCCGGAAGCCTACTGAAATAGTCGTGTGTGTGTGTCTGTTGTTGCGGAAAGCAAACAGATCCAGCCGGAAGGGGCCTCTCCTGGTTGGGAGCCTCTGGAAGATCCGAGGATCCAGTCTCCAGTCGCTGTTGTCCCGCCAATGCCGAGAAAACCAGTCTGCCGTCAGATTCGTTACCCCCGGAAGATATTCCGCTTTGAGCGAGATATTGCGGGGAAGGCAGAAGTCGAAGATCTCCTTCGTTATCTCGGATAGGAGCCGAGACCGGGCTCCGCCCAGGCGGTTGATATAATGTACCGCCGAGATGTTGTCCATCCGGAGAAGAATACAACAATTCGACCTGTCCTTTGTCAGACTGCGGATTGCAAATGATCCCGCGAGGAGTTCCAGGCAATTGATGTGAAGAAAGGTCTCTTGAGAGGACCAGGCACCTCCCGTCGACCTGCCTTCGCCCGTCGCGCCCCAGCCCCAAAGGCTGGCGCCCGATTCCAGAATGATGTCGGGCGAGCTCCCAAAGATGGCCCGGCCGTTCCATGCCCATGCTGTCGAGCCACCATCTGAATTCCTCCCTGACCTCTTCCGATATCGGGATTGTTTGATCGTAGGAAGGATTCTGGTGGAGAAAGGAGGTCTTCAGCCGCTGCATCACCCTGTAGTGGAGCGGTCCTGGGAATATGGCCTGGATGGAAGCGGATAGTAGTCCCACAATCCGAGCCAGAATCCGAAGTGGGATGGAGTGGCAACGAATGACTCTGCGTAGCTCCTTTTTGATGGCCGTGATCTTTGACACTGGCAAACTTAACGTGCTGGTTCTGGAGTCTATCACGAAGCCCAAAAATTGCACCGTCTGACTTGGGAATAACTCAGACTTCAGGAAGTTCACCACGAAACCTAGAGATGTCAGGAAATCTACGGTAAAGCGTGTGTGTTGAACCAGTCTGGATTTGTCGGAGCAAAACAGAAGCAGGTCGTCCAGGAAATTATGCACCGAATTCCTTGTGCGCGTAGATGAGCGACCACTGGCTTCAGCAGCTTGGTGAAACACCACGGAGCTGAACTGAGGCCGAACGGCAGGCATGTGAACTGCCAGGGAAGGTCCTGCCACAGGAACCTGATCCACGACCTCTGTCGGCCCCTCTGGTGAAGGAGAAAGACTGTCTGTAGCCCACCTCTGGGTAGAACGGTTGAGGCCTCTGTGACCGAGGGCCAGAAGGCTAGAAGCGGCTGACTGCACGGCCCCTGTAGCGGCCAGCCCTGCCAAAAACACCCCTCTGGGGGTTGCCTCTGAAGACCCGTTTCATAGAGGTCTGTGCTTTGTTGAGTGACGTGAAAACATTCACATGCCTGTTGAGTTCCTTCAAAAAGGCGTCACCGAAGAGCTTGCCCTGTGCCAGTGGCCCTAGTTCCTTGGTGCCCAATTCCACCAACTTTCCGTCCAAACGGAGCAATGCTGCTTTCCTCCTCTCAGCGGAGAGGGATACATTGGCGTTGCCCACAAAACAGAAGCATCGTTGTGCCCATTCTCGAATATCGTATCGTCCATTCACGAACCATATTGGCATCGAACTGGTCAGCTCGCGCGAGGGCGTCATCCGCCAGGAATAACATGCGGGAAAGTGGGCCGATGGCGTCCAGCAATTTGTCTTGTGCGCCATGGAATGCCTTCTCCACCCCTTTACGGGGGTCACGGCCTCCTCTAGACATAAAGGTGGTCATGACCTGATCAAATTCCGGTGTCTGAGCCACCTGGTCGGGTAGCGAAGGACGAGGACACTCAGAACGTAAACGGTTACGTACCGTCTTGTCCATGGGCTTGCGTAGCCACAGATGCAAGAACTTCGCTAAGTGATCAGGAGGTGTCCAGTCCCCTGAACGCGGATGGCGAATGTTTCTTGGGTCGAAGAGTCGTTGGCCTGAGGGGTCCAAAATGACTTCTTCCTCGTCCAGAGTTAGTGCTGGATCGTCTGGATGATGCTTGTTGTCGGGAAAGGTGTCCTGCCGAAATCCAGTTTGCGACCCCTCATCCGATCCCCAAAAGTCTTCAGGCGAATCGGAGTCCGCGGCTTGCCACGAATCCACAACATTCATGGAGGGTGAAAGCCTATCCTCCTCATCCGAGGAGTAATGGTGTCTTGGAGGGGGGGCGGAGGGAGCAGGTTTGTTAAGTTTGGGGGCCTTGCCCCTGTCCGAGTTGGCAGTCCCCTTATCCCCTTTCCAGTGTCGTTTAGGTGGTCGAACTTCGGCACAACCTTGAGATTCAGAAACCTCAGAATCGTATGGATGTATGAATCACACCACGGTAGCAGCAGAAAATCAGGGCCTCACCCTGAAGCACGGGGTAGTCAGCCCTCTAGTGCTTAATACAGACTCCGGTAACTGACCTGGAGAACCCCGCCTAGATCGCACTTAGATAGGCCTGATAAACGGTAGAAATAACCGGGTACTAGTAGGAGCCGCGCACCGAGTGAACGGAGTACAGCGGTACCCAAGATGGCGGCCTCAGATCTCGCGATGAGAGAACCAAGATGGCCGCCGCAGACGACGGGCGGAGAAAAACCCCGCTAGCGCCGGGAGAGGAGAGACGAGGTAGGACCTCTGGGGAATGCCCCAGCCTGGTGAACGGGGTGAGCGTTACCCCAGGGGAGAGAGGGATGAGGGATCCACCGATGGTATAGGCGGCGGACCGACTGGGAAAAATACGCCGACGCGCATTATGGCGGGATAGGGAATAAAGCCTGCCGCCCCAACATAATACCACACAGGGAACAAACCCTTCTATGAACGGAAAATCCCTCTCATAACATAAAAGTTAATACCATGCTAAAACAAGCAATAAATGGAAGAGCTGAAACTCTGACCTGTCTGCCTGATGGAGCAGTAAAGAAAGAGGAGGAGGAGTTACACCGCTGGGCATTATATACCTCCTATTGCATTTTGATTGGTCATCGTTTTTTCTTTTCTTTACTGCTATGTGGAGTTAGTAAAGGGAGTTTAATGCAAAATAGGAAGCCTCCTGTCATGTGGTAAAATTAAGTAACTTGAGGGGAGTAGTTTCTACAATGGGGTCATTTATGGGGGTATACACTATATAAGCCCCACAAAGTGACTTCAGACCTGAACTGGTCCTTAAAAAGTGGGTTTTGGCAATTTTCTTAAAAATTTGAAGAATTGCTTCTAAACTTCTAAGCCTTTTAACGTCCTAAAAAAATAAAATTACATTTCCAAAATGATGCCAACATAAAGTAGACATATGGGGAATGTTAAGTAATAAATATTTTATGAGGTATCACTTTCTGTTTTAAAAGCAGAGAAATGTAAAATTTTTAAAATTGTGAATTTTTTAATTCTTGGGGTAAATTTGGGATTTTTCATAAATAAAGGTGAAATATATTGACTCAAATTTATAACTAGCATGAAGTACAATGTGTCACGAGAAAACACTCTCTGAATGGCTTGGATAAGTAAAAGCGTTCCAAAGTTATTACTACATAATGTGAGATATGTCAGATTTGCAAAATTTGGCCTGGTCAGGAAGGGGGCAAATGGCCCAGATGTGAAGTGGTTAAAGAAACCTGTCCAACAGAAAAACTGTCCTTATTGCCTGTAGCAACCTGTGACAAACAAACCTCTAGTCTATCAGATTTGGCCAATAACTTAACTGGTGGCTTAAGTCTAAAGGATTTTGCACCTTCACAGTAAAACGCTGATAGCAATTGCTGGTGACATAGTATAGAATCGTATGGCAGACTTGTTCAATCTGAAGTCAGAATAGGAATAGGAAGTCAGAGTTCAATCAGGGGATTCTTAGTTATAACAATTTTTTAGTGCTGGCACTTTAAGAGAGCGGTCATATAAGCAGGCAATGTCCTCTTTCAAAATCATTCAGACCTCAGTTTTCATTTGACTAAAACTGCATTGGTTGGTACCAGCGACAAGGCAAGTTTTCTCATGATAAACTAACCTAGTCTTTCATAGAAATTATTTTACGTAAAAAGAGAATAAACTAAACACAAAAAGGAACAGTGATATTGTCCAGTAAAATACCTGCCTCCCTTTTACAGTTGAAAGAGCTTTATTTATTTTTTGCTTTTTCTGCTTGTTTGTGTTATTATATTGTACATTTTAGTGGTGATATTTCCTTGTGAGACATTCCACCCAACTTGAAAAGGTTTCTGTGTGAAAGAATGTATTATAAATGGAAAGATATTGCCATGGAAATAGAGTTCTTGTTTATATATATTTTAAGCACTCGGTGTCATCAATCATTTAAGGTGTTTTTGTGTCAATTTTAAGTCTGGCTTTGCTTTGTGTGCCTGCATCAAATTTATGAACTGGCGCACCTTAATATACAGTGGATATAAAAAGTCTACACACCCCTCTTAAAATGTCAGGTTTCTGTGATGTAAAAAAATGAGGCAAAGATAAATCATTTCAGAACTTTTTCCATCTTTAATGTGACCTATAAACTGTATAACTCAATTGAAAAACAAACTGAAATCTTTTAGGTAGAGGGAAGAAAAAATATAAAAGTAAAATAATATGGTTGCATAAGTGTGCACACCCTTAAACTAATACTTTGTTGAAGCACCTTTTGGTTTTATTACAGCATTCAGTCTTTTTGGGTATGAGTCTATCAGCATGGCACATTTTGACTTGACAAGATTTGCCCACTCTTCTTTGCAAAAACGCTCTAAATCTGTCAGATTGCGAGGGCATCTCCTGTGCACAGCCCTCTTCAGATCACCCCACAGATTTTCAATTGGATTCAGGTCTGGGCTCTGGCTGGGCCATTCCAAAACTTTAATCTTCTTCTGGTGAAGCTATTCCTTTGCTGATTTGGATGTATGTTTTGGGTCGTTGTCATGCTGAAAGATGAAGTTCCTCTTCATGTTCAGCTTTCTAGCAGAAGCCTGAAGGTTTTGTGCCAATATTGACTTGTATTTGGAACTGTTCATAATTCCCTCTAGCTTAACTAAGGCCCCAGTTCCAGCTGAAGAAAAACAGCACCAAAGCAAGATGCTGCCACCCCCATGCTTCACTATGGGTATGGTGTTCTTTTGGTGATGTGCAGTGTTGTTTTTGGGCCAAACATATCTTTTGGAATTATGGCCACAAAGTTCAACCTTGGTTTCATCAGACCATAACACTTTTTCCCACATGCTTTTGGGAGACTTCGGATGTGTTTTTGCAAAATGTAGCCTGGCTTGGATGTTTTTCTTCGTAAGAAAAGGCTTTTGTCTTGCCACTCTACCTCATAGCCCAGACATATGAAGAATACGGGAGATTGTTGTCACATGTAGCACACAGCCAGTACTTGCAAGATATTCCTGCAGCTCCTTTAATGTTGCTGTAGGCCTCTTGGTAGCCTCCCAAGCTAGTTTTCTGCTCGTCTTTTCATAAATTTTGGAGGGACGTCCAGTTCTTGGTAATGTCACTGTTGTGCCATAATTTCTCCACTTGATGATGACTGTCTTCACTGTGTTCCATGGTATATCTAATGCCTTGGAAATTCTTTTGTACCCTTCTCTTGACTGATAACTTTTAACAATGAGATCCCTCTGATGCTTTGGAAGCTCACTGTGGACCATGGCTTTTGCTGTGGGATGTGACTAAGAATATTTCAGGAAAGACCAACTAGAGCAGCTGAACTTTATTTGGGGTTAATCAGAGGCACTTTAAATGATGGCAGGCTTATGCTGACTCCTATTTAACGTGATTTTGAATGTGATTGCTTAATTCTGAACACAGCTACATCCTCAGTTATAAGAGGGTGTGCACACATAGGTCACATTAAAGGTGGAAAAAGTTCTGAAATGATTTGTCTTTGTCTAATTTTTTTTACAGCATAGAAACATGACATTTTAACAGGGGTTTGTAGACTTTTTATATCCACTGTATGTAGTGTGACTGCAATGTGGGTTACACCTTTAGGTGTAAAAGTAGACCAGTGTCCATGCCTCAAACTCCTAGGGGGTCATTTATGAAATCTGATATGTCAGTTGAGTGACATAAAAAGGCACAAGTAATGGCAACTGTGACATTTCCATGGCAACTATGAAAGTTTTGCAACATTTTGTGATCCTTGCTACTTTTTATAGTGGTCTGTTTAACCTCTTGGGGACACAGGGCGTACAGGTATGCCCTGATGTCCCGGTACTTAAGGACACAGGGCGTATCTGTACGTCCTGTGTATTTCCGATCACCGAAATCATTCAGCAGGCACGCTGCGACAATGCCGAGGGAAGTCCTGTGACCGCGAACGGCGATCGCTGCAAACCGCAGGTCAATTCAGACCTGCGGTTTGCAGCGCTTTCGGAAGTTTCATCCGCCTGCCCCCTCTCTCAGGATGGCCAAACGGTTAGCAGAGTATCAGAGTATTTGCTTGAAATGGCTGACATCTGTGGAACCGCTGTATGGAAGGGGTTAACAGGGAGGGTGCTCCCTCCCTCTCCCATCGTGGGCTGCTGTGCTGACTATGGAGACACTAAAATGCTGTTATTGTGTTAAAGTAAAATAAGAACCTGGTCTATAAAAATATATCTGAGGCTGGATCCCGAGGGCAGCTGTCGATGGGTTGGCTGCAAGAATGATCTCTAATCTGAAGTGGCCAACACATCTTCAAACCACCCTCTTTTTGCAGGTGCAGTAGGATTGGTACCCACACCTGTTTTGCTGTGGGTGGAAATTCCTCTGCCAGCGCAACCGCCATCTCATCCCGCAAACTATGAGCCACTACATAGGACAATCGCCCCCAAAAATTTAAAAATATGGCTCTCAGACTATGGAGACATTAAAAATGATTTTTTTTTGTTTCAAAAATTATATTATTGTGTAAAACATATTAGTTATTGACGCGCCCGTAAAAACATGCTCATGTAATACCGCAAAAAATGAGCTGCTACATAAAACAGTCGCCCAAAAAAACAAATATATATATATAGCTTTCAGAATCTGCAGACACAAAAAATTTATTTTTTTTCAAAAATGCTTTATTATGTAAAACTGAAACAAAACCCCCAAAAAAGTAGTCATATTTGGTATTGTCACGTCCGTAACAAACTGCTCTATAGAAATAGCGCACGATCTAACCTGTCAGATCAACTATATAAATAACATAAAATAAAAACGGTCCCAAAACAAAGCAAGGGTTAACAGCCAAACGAAACTCAATATTTATTGCCATTATTCTGCAGTTTGCAGAAACACCCCATATGTGGTCGTAAACTGCTGTACGGGCACATGGCAGGGCACAGAAGGAAGGGAACACCATATGGTTTTTGGAAGGCAGATTTTTGCTGGACTGTTTTTTTGACACCATGTCCCATTTGAAGCCCCCCTGATGTACCCCTAGAGTATAAACTTCAAAAAGTGACTCCATCTAAGAAACTACACAACTTAAGGTATTAAAAACTGATTTTAAAAACTTTGTTAACCCTTTAGGTGTTCCACAAGGGTTATTGGCAAATGGAGATGAAATTTCAGAATTTCTATTTTTTGTTACCTTGCCTCCAAAAACCATATGGCGTTCCCTTCCTTCTGTGCCCTGCCGTGTGCCCGTACAGCAGTTTACAACCACATTTGGGGTGTTAATGAAAACTACAGAATTAGGGCAATAAATATTGAGTTTTGTTTGGCTGTTAACCCTTGCTTTGTTACTGGAAAAAATTGATTAAAATGGAAAATTTGCCCAAAAATTTAAATTCTGAAATTTTATCTCCATTTGCCATTAACTCTTGTGGAACACCTAAAGGGTTAACAAAGTTTGTAAAATCAGTTTTGTATACCTTGAAGGGTGTAGTTTCTAAAATGGGGTCATTTTTGGGTGGTTTCTATTATGTAAGCCTCACAAAGTGACTTCAGACCTGAACTGGTCCTTAAAAAGTGGGTTTAGAAAATTTCTAAAAAATGTAAAAATTTGCTTCTAAACTTCTAAGCCTTGTAACGTCCCCAAAAAATAAAATGGCATTACCAAAATGATCCAAACATGAAATAGACATATGGGGAATATAAATTAATAACTAATTTTGGAGTTATTACTATGTATTATAGAAGTAGAGAAATTGAAACTTGGAAATTTGCAAATATTTTTGGTAAATTTGGTATTTTTCTTTTTATAAATATAAATGAATTTTTTTGACTCCATTTTACCAGTGTCATGAAGTACAATATATGACAAAAAAACTATCTCAGAATGACCTGGATAAGTAAAAGCATTTTAAAGTTATTCACACATAAAGTGACACTGGTCAGATTTGCAAAAAATAGCCTGGTCCTTAACCACCTCCCGTCCGCCCATAGGATATAAACGTCCGGGAGGTGGTTCTCTATTTCTGAACGGACGTTCCAGAACGTCCGTTCAGAAACTGCAGCTGCACGCTAATCGTGCAGCTGCTGATCAGGTTGCCCGCTGTCAGTGACAGCAGGGCAACCCAAAGAGAAGGCAGGGACAGTGCCCAGGTGTCCCTGCCTTCTGGATCGCTGCATACACAGCGCTCACCGAGCGCTGTGTATGCAGAGCAGGAAGCACTATGCGCTTCCTGTTCCGGCCTGGCGGTCATGTGACCGCCGTGACCGGAGAGTGCAGGAGCTGTGTGAGGTCTTTCACAGACCTCGATCAGCCCTGCACTGAGGCTGTACAGTGCAGTATTATGCTGTACAGCCTCTCTTGGGGGTGTATTTCTCCTGTAACTGGGGCTACTATGTCAGCCCCAGTTACAGGAGAAATCAACTGTGAAAAAAAAAAGAAAAAGTGAAGTAAATGTCCCCCAGAGGTCTTGTATGACCTTATGGGGGACGAAAAGTGTAAAAAAAAAATAAAAAAAAATAAAGGGTTTAAAAAAAAATGAAAAAAAGGTTTCACATGTAAAAAAAAAAATTCCCCAAGTAAGGAATAAAAAAAAATGTTAAAAATAGAAAAAATATAATAAAATATACATATTTGGTATTGCCGCGTCCATAAAAACCAGCTCTATAAAAATATCACATGACCTAACCCCTCGGGTGAACACCGTAAAAAAAACTAAATAAAAACTGTGTCAAAACAAGCAATTTTTGTCACCTCACATCACAAAAAGTGCAACACAGAGTGATCAAAAACGCGTATGTCCCACAAAATGGTACCAATAAAACCGTCACCTCATCCCGCAAAAAATGAGCCCCTACATAAGAAAATCTCTCAAAAAATTTAAAAACTATAGCTCTCAGAACATGGACACTTTAAAACATAATTTTTTTGTTTCAAAAATGCTATTATTGTGTAAAACTTTAATAAATAAGAAAAAGCATACATATTAGGTATCGCCACGTCCGTAACAATCTGCTCTATAAAAATGTCACTTGACTGAACCCCTCAGGTGAACGCTATAAAAATAAATAAATAGAAACTGTGCTTAAACAACCAATTTTTTGGTCACCTTGCCCCATAAAGTGTTATAATGAATGATCAAAAAATCATATGTACCCAAAAATAGTAGCAATTAAACTGGCACCTTATCCCCTAGTTTCCAAAATGGGATCACTTCTTGGGAGTTTCTACTGTAAGGGTGCATCAGGGGGCTTCAAATGGGACATGGCATCTAAAAACCATGTGTAGTTCCTTTTCTTCTGCGCCCTGCCGTGTGCCCATACAGCAGTTTATGACCACATGTGGGGTGTTTCTGTAAACTGCAGAATCTGGGTAATAAATATTGAGTTTTGTTTGGCTGTTAACCATCGATGTGTTAAAGAAAGAATTTGATTAAAATGGAAATTCTGCCCAAAAAGTGAAATTGAAAAATTTGATCTCCATTTTCCTTTAATTCTTGTGGAACGCCTAAAGGGTTAACAAAGTTTGTAAAATCGGTTTTAAGTACCTTGGGGGTGTAGTTTCTACAATGGGGTCATTTATGGGGGTATCCACTATGTAGGCCCCACAAAGTGACTTCAGACCTGAACTGGTCCTTAAAAAGTGGGTTTTGGCAATTTTCTTAAAAATTTGAAGAATTGCCTCTAAACTTCTAAGCCTTCTAACGTCCTAAAAAAATAAAATGACATTTCCAAAATGATGCCAACATAAAGTAGACATATGGGGAATGTTAAGTAATAAATATTTTATGAGGTATCACTTTCTGTTTTAAAAGCAGAGAAATTGAAATTTAGAAAATTGCAAATTTTTCTAAATTTTGGGTAAATTTGGGATCTTTTCATAAATAAAGGTGAAATATTTTGACTCAAATTTATGACTATCATGAAGTACAATGTGTCACGAGAAAACAATCTCTGAATGACTTGGATAAGTAAAGGCGTTCCAAAGTTATTACCATATAAAGTGAGATATGTCAGATTTGCAAAATTAGGCCTGGTCAGGAAGGGGGCAAATGGCCCAGATGGCAAGGAAGGGGGCAAATGGCCCAGATGGCAAGTGGTGTTAAGATGAAAATGAGCCCGGTCCTTAGGGGCTAAACACTAAAAGTGATATTAGACCTAGGTTATGGCCCACTTTTGCAAAAGTCGAAATAAAAGTCGCAACCCACACCAGGAAGCCCTCTGCCTCTACTGTCACACGTAAAGGTGTAAACCACATTACACTAAAGCCACATATATTATTAAGGTGCACCAGTTCATAGATTTGGTGCAGGCACACAAAGCAAAGCCAGACTTAAAGGGGTTGTCCGCTTTATTTATATTGATAACCTATCCTCAGATTAGGCCAGCAATATCAGATCGGCGGGGGTCCGACTTCTGGCTGCACAAGAACAGATAAAAGCGTTTTTGCAACTCCTTGAAGCACTGTTGGACAGGTCTCATCACATATGCCTCCATCAGTGACCATTTTTAGGATGGTAGAGGCATGCAGTCAGGAAAGCAGACTTGGCTAAAAATAAAATGTGGCTTAACAACATGTCATAAAGCTGCAGAACTAACTTGCCCATATTTAAGTTTTAAACATATTTGACTAGATTATAAGTAATGTGGCCAAAAAAAGTCACATTAACTAGAAAATGAACAGAAAATGTATATGGTTACTTGCTTTTCATCTTTTCAGCTGCAGTTTCCGTGCTCCTCTTCTGCTGTCCAAGATGCTCATAACACTTCTCAGACTACTTGATGCATATTGTTGTTGCACTCCTGAGCAGGCGCCATTTTTGAAGAGCCGATATCTGTCATACATATACAACAGGTGTTGGCAATCGGTTAAGCTCTGTAGTGCATAGGCATTCAACGAAAAGTGATTGACAGTTCAACTTTGTAGACCACCTCAAAATGTATTAATTTATACAGGGGCAGACTGGGAACAAAGTGGCCCTGGAAAAAAAAAAAAAAAGTAGCCCCACGTTGTAGGCGGGTCCAACTTAGCAGAAGGCAGGGTAATACAAGTAGACGAGGCCAACAATACCATAGTGCAAAATACCACCCCAGCAGAATAAAATACAAAAGTGCTGCACAATATACTGCCCCAGAAGTTGTCCTTCTGTGATGGCCATGATTATCTGTCATTTTCTGTCCTCTTCCTCCAGTTGTCTTTGATTAAGATATGGAGTATGGAGCTTAGGAGGTGAGGTGCGGGCCACAGGAGCTGAATTCAGGAGGGCATGTGCAGTCACTGGCCAGATCTATGAGTACCTGATTCTCACAGCATTAATTACTGTTGAGAGCTCATTATGTACCCGACCAGTGGCAGAGAAGAGGGCTGGGTGGCCCTTTGGGGCATTGGCCCACCGGAAAATTTCCCTGTAGGTTCTATGGCCAATCCTTCCCTGAATTTACATTCACCTAAAGAATTATTAGGAACACCTGTTCTATTTCTCATTAATGCAATTATCTAGTCAACCAATCACATGGCAGTTGCTTCAATGCATTTAGGGGTGTGGTCCTGGTCAAGACAATCTCCTGAACTCTAAACTGAATGTCAGAATGGGAAAGAAAGGTGATTTAAGCATTTTTGAGCGTGGCATGGTTGTTGGTGCCAGACGGGCCGGTCTGAGTATTTCACAATCTGCTCAGTTACTGGGATTTTCACGCACAACCATTTCTAGGGTTTACAAAGAATGGTGTGAAAAGGGAAAAACATCCAGTATGCGGCATTCCTGTGGGCAAAAATGCCTTGTGGATGCTAGAGGTCAGAGGAGAATGGGCCGACTGATTGAAGCTGATGGAAGAGCAACATTGACTGAAATAACCACTCGTTACAACCGAGGTATGCAGCAAAGCATTTGTGAAGCCACAACACGCACAACCTTGAGGCGGATGGGCTACAACAGCAGAAGACCCCACCGGGTACCACTCATCTCCACTACAAATAGGAAAAAGAGGCTACAATTTGCACGAGCTCACCAAAATTGGACTGTTGAAGACTGGAAAAATGTTGCCTGGTCTGATGAGTCTCGATTTCTGTTGAGACATTCAAATGGTAGAGTCCGAATTTGGCGTAAACAGAATGAGAACATGTATCCATCCTCTGATGGCTACTTCCAGCAGGATAATGCACCATGTCACAAAGCTCGAATAATTTTAAATTGGTTTCTTGAACATGACAATGAGTTCACTGTACTAAAATGGCCCCCACAGTCACCAGATCTCAACCCAATAGAGCATCTTTGGGATGTGGTGGAACGGGAGCTTCGTGCCCTGGATCTCCATCAACTGCAAGATGCTATCCTATCAATATGGGCCAACATTTCTAAAGAATGCTATCAGCACCTTGTTGAATCAATGCCACGTAGAATTAAGGCAGTTCTGAAGGCAAAAGGGGGTCCAGTTCTAAAGGCAAAAGGGCGTATTAGTATGGTGTTCCTAATAATTCTTTAAGTGAGTGTATATTTAGCTCTAAATTACAGTTTGGCATCTCTATGGTATAGCCATTAAAGGGAACCTGTCACATTGAACACTGTTTCGGAGCTGTGGGCAACATGTTATAGAGCTGGAGGATCTGACAGATTGATATATAGTTTTGCGGGAAAAGATCAGTATAAATTATATTTTATTCAATTACATTCCTGCTCTTTCTCGGATTTGAAGTCAAGGAGACCGTCCTATCAGTGATTGACAGTCTTACCTCTATACATACAGAGATAGCTGTAAATCACTCATAGGACCACCTCCTTGACTTCAAAACTCAAAATGAAATGAATAAAATACAGGTTTTTACTGAATCTTTTCCCAGAAATCTAAATATCAATCTACTTATCTATTCCTGTTCTGTTATATGCATACTGACAGGTCCCCTTTAAGTATGAATAAATTATAGATCAAATTGAGTGATATCTTTTAAGGGGGAAAAAAAATTAACACAAAAAGCTTAAAATGGGAAGGGGCTGCATAATTACCTTTTATGGAATTAACCCTTTCTACTCCGGGCCAGTTTTCACCTTCCTGCCCAGGCCATTTTTTTCTCGTGACACATTTTACTTAATGAAAGTGGTAAATTTGAGTCAATATATTTTTCCTTTATTTATAAAAAAGTCTCAAATTTATCAAAAGTTTAGAAAAAATCACAATTTTCTAAATTTGAATTTCTCTACTTTTAAGACAGATATTAATGCCTCATAAAATAGTCATTAGTAATCATTCCCCATATGTCTACTTTATGTTGGCATCGTTTTGTAAATGTCATTTTATTTTTTTAGGACATTATAAGGCTTAGAAGTTTAGAAGTCATTTTTCTAATTTTTAAGAAAATTTCCCAAACCATTTTTATAAGCACCAAATCAGTTATAAAGTGATTTTGAGGGGCTTACATAATGGAAACCACACATACAGTGCCTTGCAAAAGTATTCACCACCTTGACTTTTTTTGTATTTTGTTACATTACATTACAGCCTTAAGTTCAATGTTTTCTTAATCAGAATTTTATGTGATGGATCAGAACACAATAGTCTAAGTTATAAATAAAACTATTGTTTAGAAATAGAAAACAGAAAATTGGCATGTGCGTATGTATTCATGTTAGGAAGCCCATAAAAAGCTCTGGTCCAACCAATTACCTTCAGAAGTCACATAATTAGTGAAATGATGTCCACCTGTGTGCAATCTAAGTGTCACATCATCTGTCATTACATATACATACCTTTTTTGAAAGGCCCCAGAGGCTGCAACACCTAAGCAATCACTAACCAAACACTGCCATGAAGACCAAGGAACTCTCCAAACAAGTAAGGGACAATGTTGTTGAGAAGTACAAGTCAGGGTTAGGTTATAAAAAAATATCCAAATCTTTGATGATCCCCGGGTGTACCATCAAATCTATCATAACCAAATGGAAAGAACATATCCTCAACAGCAAACCTGCCAAGAGACGGCTGCCCACCAAAAGGACTGGGCAAGGAGGGCATTAATCAGAGAGGCAGCACAGAGACCTAAGGTGACCCTGGAGGAGCTGTAGAGTTCCACAGCAGAGACTGGAGTATCTGTACATAGGACGAAAATAAACCGTACACTCCATAGAGTTGGGCTTTATGGCAGAGTGGCCAGAAGAAAGCCATTACCTTCAGCTAAAAACAAAAAGGCACGTTGTGAGTTTGCGAAAAGGTATGTGGGAGAGTCCCAAAATGTATGAAGGAAGGTGCTCTGGTCTGATGAGACTAAAATTGAAATTTTCGGCCATCAAAGAAAACGCTATGTCTGGTACAAACCCAACACATCACATCACCCAAGAACACCATCCGCACAGTGAAACATGGTGGTGGCAGCATCTGGTCAGAGTTGAGACAAATATGGATGGTGCTAAATACAGGGATATTCTTGAGCAAAACCTGTACCACTCTGTGCGTGATTTGAGGCTAGGGCGGAGGTTCACCTTCCAGCAGGACAATGACCCCAAACACACTGCTAAAGCAACATTTGAGTGGTTTAAGGGGAAACATGTAAATGTGTTGGAATGGTCTAGTCAAAGACCAGATCTTAATCCAATAGAAAATCTGTGGTCAGACTTAAAGATTGCTGTTCACAAGCGCAAAACATTCAACTTGAAGGAGCTAGAGCAGTTTTGCAAGGATAAATGGGCAAAAATCCCAGTGGTAAGATGTGGCAAGCTCATAGAGACTTATCCAAAGCGACTTGGAGCTGTGATTGCCACAAGAGGTGGCTCTACAAAGTATTGACTTTAGGGGGGTGAATAGTTATGCACATTGACTTTTTCTGTTATTTTGTCCTATTTGTTGTTTGCTTCACAATAAATAAAAAAACATCTTCAAAGTTGTGGGCATGTTCTGTAAATTAAATGATGCAAATCCTTAAACAATCCATGTTAATTCCAGGTTGTGAGGCACCAAAATATGAAAAACGTCTAGGGGGTGAATACTTTTGCAAGGCACTGTAAATGACCCCATTTTAGAAACTATACCCCTCAAATTATTCAAAACTGATGTTACAAACTTTGCTAACCCTTTAGTTGTTCCACAAGAATGAAAGGAGATTGGAGGCGAAATTGCAAAATTTCCTTTTTTTTGCAGATTTTTCATGTCAATCAATTTTTTGCAAGGTTTAACAGCAAAATAAACCTCAATATGCATTCCTCTGCAGTTTACAGAAATACCCAATATTTGGTGTTAAACTGCTCTATGGGCACGTGACAGTGGCTCTAGTGGTCAGAAGGAAAGGAGCTCCATATGGATTTTGGAGGCAGATTTTGCTAGAATGGTTTTTGGGCACCATTTTGTATTTGAAGAGACCCTGACGTACCCCTACAGTGGAAACCCTCAAAAAGTGACCCCATTTTGGAGACTATACCCCTCAAAGAATTTATTAAGAGGTGTACTGGGCACTTTGACCCCATAAGCGTTTCACGGAATTTGGAAACAAGTTCCATTTCTTCCAATAAAATTTTTCATTTTCACAAGGAGCAACAGGAGAAAAAGCACCCCATAATTTGTTACCCATGTTCTCCTGAATATGGCAACACCCCATATGTGGTGGTAAACTGCTGTGGGGGAGCATGGCAGGACTCAGAACGGAAGGAGTGCCACATAGCTTTTGCAACACAGATTTTGATAGCTTGGGATGGCATTGGTTTATTTTTTAAGCGATTGTCTTATGTGGGGGTTCATTTTTTGCAGGATGAGATAACGTTTTAATCGGAACCATTTTGAGGTACATATGACTTTTTGTTCACTTGATATTATGCATTTTGTAAGCCGAGGGCTCAGGTGACAAAAAATGACTGTTCTGCCACAGTTTTAATTTTTTTTATTTTTACAGCGTTCATCTGACCGCTGAACCCAGGTAAGTCATGTGATATTTTTATAGGGCAGGTTGTTTTGGACACAGCCATACCTAATATGCCTATTAATTTATATTTTTGTCAAGTTTTACACAGTAAAAGCATTTTTGACAAGAAAAATTGCTAATAAAAATACAATATAATTGTGGGAGCTCACCGAAATATAGCTCAGCCCGCTAAAACCACCTAGCTGCAACAGAAGTATTATTTAATCAATGACTGGCCTCAAATCAAGAAACAACATATCAAAAACACATAGCAATTTAATAAGATAAATGTACTTTACATAAATCACATATACACCTATATATTTATAATGATTGTACTAATAACTCTTATTAAAATAATATATAATCACGGTCCCTCCTATGCAGGCATGCGCGGAGAAAGTAAATGCCGGCATTAGCGCGCGGACAAGGTGTGGAAACCAGCTGAGTGAGAGACGAGCAACTAACAGGGCCGGCCTTAGGTGTCCAGGCGCCCTGTGCGAGCTAACCTTGTGGCGCGCCCCCCCCCCCCAAAAAAAAAAAACACTGCTTGTTGCTGGCATCATGGCATAGGCTGGCTGACTATCCAACCAAGTAGTTACCATACCACACACCCCAAAGGCCGGTGTAATGTTATACTTCCCTACTTCGTGAGATTTCCCTACCCTCGTCACTTCCGGTCGCACCGGACATGACGTGAGGAGGCGCACAACGTCAGGTTAGGGAAGTTTCACAGCAGAGTGCGCATGCGCCAGGAGTCTCGCCGGCGGTTAGGGTAGGGAAAAACTATGGGCCAGTGCGCAGGCGCAGTGATCGGATGGATGTTCTCAGCTGAAGACCGGCCGACACTGCGCATGCACCGGGAGCCTCACCAGCGGTTAGGGAAGAGAAAAATTACGTACGGGCCAGTGCTTTTTCCCTACCCTAACCGCTGGTGAGGCTCCCAGCGCATGCGCAGTGTCGGCCGGTGTCCTGCTGAGAACATCCATCCGATCACCGCACCTGTGCACTGGCACATAATTTTTCCCTACCCTAACCGCCGGCGAGGCTCCCAGCGCATGCGCACTCTGCTGTGAAATTTCCCTAACCCATCGTTGTGCGCAGTGCGCCCCCCCAATATAATAAACATTGGTGGCACAGTGCGCCCCCCCAACACCCCAGTATAATAAACATTGGTGGCGCAGTGCGTCCTCCCCCAACACCCCAGTATAATAAACATTGGTGGCACAGTGCGCCCCCCCCAACACCCCAGTATAATAAACATTGGTGGCACAGTGCGCCCCCCCCCCAACACCCCAGTATAATAAACATTGGTGGCACAGTGCGCCCCCCCAACACCCCAGTATAATAAACATTGGTGGCGCAGTGCGCCCCCCCAACACCCCAGTATAATAAACATTGGTGGCGCAGTGCGCCCCCCCAACACCCCAGTATAATAAACATTGGTGGCGCAGTGCGCCCCCCCAACACCCCAGTATAATAAACATTGGTGGCGCAGTGCGCCCCCCCAACACCCCAGTATAATAAACATTGGCGCAGTGCGCCCCCCTCAATATAATAAACATTGGTGGCGCAGTGCGCCCCCCCTCAATATAATAAACATTGGTGGCGCAGTGCGCCCCCCCCAACACCCCAGTATAATAAACATTGGTGGCGCAGTGCGCCCCCCCTCAATATAATAAACATTGGTGGCGCAGTGCGCCCCCCCTCAATATAATAAACATTGGTGGCGCAGTGGGCAGTGCCAATGAGGGTTAAAAAATAAAAAAATAATTAACTCACCTGCTCCAATAGATCGTCTTCTGTTCTTTCTTTATGACCTGTCAAAGGACCTGTGGTGACATCACTGTGCTCATCACATGATACATCACCATGGTAATGGGTCATGTGATGAGCTCAGTGACGTCACCACAGGTCCTGAAGAAAGACCGGCAGCTACGCAATCAACTGGAGGAGGTGAGTTAATTTTTTTAAATTATTTTTTAACCCTCATTGGCACTTCCCACTGAGCCACCAATGTTTCTTATACTGGGGGGGGGGGGGGGGCGCACTGTGCCACCAACGTTTCTTATACTAGGGGGGGGGCGCACTGAGCCACCAATTATGTTTCTTATACTGGGGTGTTTGGGGGGGGGGGGGGGGGAAAGGGAGCGCACTGTGCCACCAACGTTTCTTATACAAATACAGGAGGCGGGTGCCGGAATCAAATAGCTGGCACCCGACCTCTGTGACAGGGAGCTGCGATCAGCGGCAGTTAACCCCTCAGGTACCGCACCTGAAGGGTTAACTCAACTGCAGCTGATCGCAGCTCCCTGTCACAGAGGTCGGGTGCCGGCTATTTGATTCCGGCACCCGCCTCCTGTATTTGTATTCAGGTCAGTTTTCTTCATTGGTGGCGCAGTGGCCACAGCCCCTCCCCTCCCCCTCCAGTCTCTCTTCTTATTGGCAGCGGCGGGGGCAGCAGGCAGGTCAGACAGGGGAGGGGGAGATGGAGGGGGCGCCCCGAAGGAGAACACAAGTACAGCCTCGCCTGCCGCAGATTACATTGCGAGCTGTCGGCCGCCCAGCGCCCCTGTTACTATGGCGCCCTGTGCGGCCGCACAGCCCGCACACCCCAAAGGCCGGCCCTGGCAACTAACACGTATGTATCTCAGCTACCAGCCATATCAAGCAACATTCAGAAGTCTGGTAAGCGGAGAAAAACTACAGTACATTGAATTCAAAAGCTGATTTAAACATTGAACAAGTGTACCATCTATGGAACTGTGATATCAAGCAGCAATTATATTATACAAAGTAGCAACAATAAGACTACTACGCAACAACTACCATATTATATATAGCAGGATAATAACATTAGGACATCTTGCAGATATATATTATATCGCTGTGGAATATAAAATTACTCCAAATAAAATAAAAGAAATAACAGACGGACCGTGATTATATATTATTTTAATAAGAGTTATTAGTACAATCATTATATTAGTTTTTTTATCTTTTTAACGTTTTGTATGAAATATATAGCGGTATATGTGATTTATGTAATGTACATTAATTTTTTGAAGGGATAATAATAATAAATGGCAGGGGCGTTGCTAGGTCAAAACATTCGGGGCCTGGGCCCCTGATGTTTTGTCCCAGGCCCCGAATGTACTGCCTGCCTGTTAGATTTAACTGTATTGCCATCCTCAGGACAGCAATACAATTGAATCTAATGCCCTGCAAGAGCTAAAGGACCTGTGATGACACCACAGGTCATGTGATCAGTTCTAAATGCAGTAGTTTAAAAGGACCTGGAATGATGTCACCATCATGTGACCAGTGCAGGAGAGGACGGCTCAGCAGTGAAGAGAAGTCCTGGGAAGAAACTGTGGTGAGGTCTGCTACATGAGGAGAGGTAAGTGAAGATTACTCAGTGTGAAAGGCAGAGCAATGTTGGTAGTTGTAGTTATTTAACTGGGACTGTATGTTAAGGCTAAAGGAAGGGAAGTTATTTACATGCGACAGTGAGGTGAAGTGATGTTAATTATATGGGACTGAAATTTGGAAGTGGCTGGGGTAGGGTGATGTTATATACATGGGACTGTATGTTGAAGGCGGCTGGGAAGGGGGTGATGTTATTTACATGGTGCTGTATATTGAAAGGGGCAGGAGAGATGGTGTGATGTTATTTACATGGGACTGTATTTTGGAGGGGGCTGTAGATAGAAAGGGATGTTATTTACATGGGACTGTATATTGGAGGTAGCTAGAGAGATGGTGTGATGGTATTTATATGGGACTCTATGGCGGAGGGAGGGAAATAGTGTTATTTACATGGGACTGTATGGCGGAGATGCTGAGGAATTATAATTTCTGAGGATACTAAACGGAGGAATATAACTACAGAGGGCACTGCAGGCGGCATTATAAATACTTGGGGCGATTCAGGGCGAGCATTATAACAGTAGGGGGCGATATAAATACTGGGGCACTTTAGGGGCATTATAACAGTAGGGGGCGATATAAATACTGCGGCACGTCAGGGTGAGCATTATAACAGTAGGGGGCGATATAAATACTGGGGGCAATGTGGGGGCATTTTAAATCCAGGGGACATTAGGTGTTCTTATTACTACTGGGGGTTTTATAGGAGGGACTTATAGATCTGCATTATTTCTACTAAGAGCACTATGGGAGGGCCTTATTATTACTGAGGGGTCTGTAGAGAGCTTTATTACCACTGGGGGGATAATAGGGGGCCTTATTTCTACTGTAAGGGCATTATTAATACTAGAGGGCTCTTCTACTAATGGAGGCACTCTTGGGGAGCGTTATCACGGTTGGGCGCACTGTAGGGGGCAGTATTACTAATCAGGGCACTCTTGTGGAGCATTATCACTGTTGTGTCGATGTCACGGATGAGAGTGGGGGAAACCCTCATTCGTGTGATGTTACGTAATATGGAGGATGCTTGACCAGGACAACAGAATTAGGGAGCAGGTCACCTCCTAACGCATCCCTAAATCTGACCCTGACTCCTAGGTGTATGAGCCAACCCTGAAGGTAGGAGGACTCATACTCAGGAACCTCGGGTCCCTACTAGCCCTCAAGGGATCCCTGAAGACAACCTGGGTAAGACAACCTGTTCCTCCTTGACACGGACGAACAGGAGTCTAAACTGGCCAAACTGCAAGGAAGAGGAAACATAAACAGCCTATGGATATGGCAGGTGAGTAAAACCACTTCCACCCCTACCTGCCACAGACACACTGACTGGATCCCGTGCTCAAGTGCTGGCGTCCACACCAAAAATAGAAAGGACACAGCACACACACAATAACACACAGGAACCCAGATCCATAGCTGCAGTAAGAATAGACATCACACACACATAAAATAACATTGTGACATAATATTTATGACCACAAGGGTGGCCCTCACTGGCAGATGGTATAAGAGACCAGGAGGATGACTTCAGCTTACTGCAAGGCTGGAGTACCCCTCAGCTACAGGTCTCAGCAGAGGCTAAATAGCCCAAGTGGCCACACCCACACAAACACACACTGGAAAGGGAATTAACCCTTCCAAGGCCAGACAGGGTAGTGAAGCCACTTAAAGGGAAAAGTACAAACAAGCATTCCACTACACCTGTTACCACCGGCAATGGCATTGGTGGCAACCATGTCCTGGGGAACAGCCAGCAGGCCGAGACACTGCCACCACATGCACACAACACCACACGTTGCCGCGGACAACCGCAAGTGAAGGGAGGTGTCACAGTGCACACATACAGTACAGACCAAAAGTTTGGACACACCTTCTCATTCAAAGAGTTTTCTTTATTTTCATGACTATGAAGGCATCAAAACTATGAATTAACACATGTGGAATTATATACATAACAAACAAGTGTGAAACAACTGAAAATATGTTATATTCTAGGTTCTTCAAAGTAGCCACCTTTTGCTTTGATTACTGCTTTGCACACTCTTGGCATTCTCTTGATGAGCTTCAAGAGGTAGTCCCCTGAAATGGTCTTCCAACAGTCTTGAAGGAGTTCCCAGAGATGCTTAGCACTTGTTGGCCCTTTTGCCTTCACTCTGCGGTCCAGCTCACCCCAAACCATCTTGATTGGGTTCAGGTCTGGTGACTGTGGAGGCCAGGTCATCTGGCGCAGCACCCCATCACTCTCCTTCATGGTCAAATAGCCCTTACTTTCAAAGTTTTCCCAATTTTTCGGCTGACTGACTGACCTTCATTTTTTAAAGTAATGATGGCCACTCGTTTTTCTTTACTTAGCTGCTTTTTTCTTGCCATAATACAAATTCTAACAGTCTATTCAGTAGGACTATCAGCTGTGTATCCACCTGACTTCTCCTCAACGCAACTGATGGTCCCAACCCCATTTATAAGGCAAGAAATCCCACTTATTAAACCTGATAGGGCACACCTGTGAAGTGAAAACCATTTCAGGGGACTACCTCTTGAAGCTCATCAAGAGAATGCCAAGAGTGTGCAAAGCAGTAATCAAAGCAAAAGGTGGCTACTTTGAAGAACCTAGAATATGACATATTTTCAGTTGTTTCACACTTGTTTGTTATGTATATAATTCCACATGTGTTAATTCATAGTTTTGATGCCTTCAGTGTGAATCTACAATTTTCATAGTCATGAAAATAAAGAAAACTCTTTGAATGAGAAGGTGTGTCCAAACTTTTGGTCTGTACTGTACATAAACCTTGTGCACCTCAAACAGGTAAAGTGCACACATACAAAGACAGATTGCGATGTGCAACCGCATCCTCTTAACAGCAAGCTGCCTAGCAACAGCTCAGGCCACTATACTGCAAATAATATCATGTTGCCAGCGGCAACCACACGTGAGGCCACATACTTCAGCCCTCACCTGTGATTGAATAACAAGACCAGACCGCGGCAACAGCATGCGGATCCAGGAGTCACGACCATGAGCATGGTCGTGACAGTCGAGTAGGGGGCAGTATTACTAATGAGAGCATTCTAGAAGGGAATTACTATTGGTGGGACTATGAGGAGAGGAGCACTATTACTGTGGGGGTCACACATTTTTCTTCAGGATAGTATTTTGGGGTATTGGGGAGCACAGGGAGCAGCAGGATAACACTGTGAGGACTCCAGGTTGGGGAATGATGACAGAAAAGTGAGGAAGCTAAGATGTCTGTGTTTCACACTCTGCAGAGACGAGGTTCGACTGAGAATTGTACGGACTGAAGGGAGAAGATGATGACAGAGAAGATCTACATCAGAAGAGACGTCACCTGGGAGGCCCTGGATGTGAAAGGTACATGCTACTGTATAGCAAGTACAGTAAAATGTCTTCAGTGCTAGTGTAGTGTTTGCGGGGGGGTAGGGGGGATTATGGTTGTTCAACTTAGAGAATTGGGCCATATGCATTGGTGCTTGGGCCCCCAATATTTTTAGACCCTAGCAACGCCCCTGATAAATGGGTATGTGTTTTTGATATGTTGTTTCTTGATTTGAGGCCAGCCATTGATTAAAGAAAAATATAATTTTTTTTAAACTTTTTGAGGGATGAGATGACGGTTTGACTGGTACAATACTGGGATATGTCGACTTGTTAATCGCTTGGTATTAGACTTTTTGTGAGGGAAGGTGACCAGAAAATGGCTGCTTTGGCACAGTTTTTATTTTTTTAGCGTTCCCCTGATGGGGTGGATCATGTGATATTTTTATAGAGTCGATACAGACGTGGTGAAACCTAATATGTCTACTTTTCTTTTTTTTCCCTACTTCAAATTTTTTTTTTTTTACTTAATTATAGGAAAAGAACGCTTTTTTTTTTACTTGAAACTTTGAATTTTTTTATTATGCAAAACTTTATTTTAACTTTTTTTTTTTTTTTACTATCCCCCCCCAACCTTTGGGGTCTGATCCCCTTTACAATGCATTACAATACTTCTGTATTGGAATGCACTGGCTGTAAGTGTATTACTCCCTGTAATACACTTACAGACTGCTTCCTGTGAGATCCTGGGAAATCCATTGGGCTGCAGTCCAAGCCATCGGGTCCCCGTCACCGCAGCACGGGGACCCAATGGGGACAGGGAGGAAGCTCCCTCCACACACCCCACACCGCGGCAGTGTGGGGGTTAATGCGCCGGCATCAGTGTTTTCACTGCCGGACCCCTGAAGCTCCTGTACCCGCCCGATCAGCGCGCCATAGTACTACAGCGCTTGTCGGGAAGTCACTTCCCGCAGTGCCGTACTATTGCGGAGCTGGTTGAGAAGTGGTTAATAGAGACTTATTTCCAAACACTGTGTCATGGTTGCACAATATGCAGTGACCTGGTTCAATAAGGGAAAAATGCAAATGACTGAAGCACAAACTGTTATTATTCATAAGGTTATTTGTTTTTGACGTTTCCTTATTGCGATAACATGGAGATTACCTGGTTTTCCAGGTTATAATCTTTCTTGTAGAGTCATACACAATTCTTGTTACAGTATACCAGGAACAAGGAATCAAAAGAAACTTTCCCACATTAGAAATCCCATGATATAAACTGTTGTCACGCCTCTTTTAAATCATTTCTTTTTTTTTCTTCACCATTTCACACATAATGATAACCATTTGAACTATTAACATTTAAAGTTTTTACATGTGTAAGGCTCATACCAGTCAAAGTGAATGGCTTTTTTCAATGCAACCCCTAGACAGTGACAAAAGTGGAAAATTCAAAAACTCCATTTCACATAGAAGTCTAGAGAAGAAGCCTGCTATGTGTGAATGCTGAGTTATTGATCTATATCTGGTGTTTATATGGGTTTTCTCTGGGTGCTCCAGGTCTCTCCTGTAAGCTCCAGGTGGGATGGTGACAAAGGGACTGACACCCACTGTGTTGTTAACTCCTTCTGTACTGTAAGTGCGGCGACTGGACCGCAGGGGCAATAAGAGTGAGTGTTATGGTGGGCCAATGGGGGAGTAGTAGTATTACTCACTGTTCTGTAGCTCTCTGGGCCGGTGTGTAGTGAAGGGAAGGACAGCAGCAGTTCCTTCGGGGCACACTCTGTTTGTCCAGGGATTCCCAGCCAGATGGAAGTTGAGGTGCCCTTGGTGGTATGGATATTTATGGTGCCTTGGAGGCAGGGTCCCTGGTGACACCAGCACCGTTAGGTGCATTAAGAGTTGGTGTAGAATAAGGAGAGAGTCATTAGTTGAACCAACAAGAACTTTACTTGATGATACTTGCTTTGAAGGTAGATACATCCATATAGATATTGCCTTGGCACATAAAGATGGAAGTGAGCTGCAGTTCCAGACAACAGGCACAGTGACAGTGAAGTCCAGGTTCCAACTCAATCTGAGAGAGGGTTAATTTACTTAGCTTGCTCAGCTTACTCTGACAACGCAGCCTTTAGGTCCTTTGGGTCTTCTGAATACTAAAACTTGGCAACCAACAGGGCTGTCCCCTTAGCGGCAGGCATTACTCTTCTGCTCCATTATTTGAACAGGCTCCTTCCATAATGGTAAGTCCACTTTGTCTTTGACTCCAGAACAGTGGCACCTCAAGAATGGATCCAGTAGTACTTAGAGTTAGAATCCTTTCTGCTTTAGGCCCTGACTGGGGAGTACCCAAGGGCACACCATACAGATTACATCTTGTCCTCTCCTAACTTCCTCCCAACTCCTAACCTCCTGTCTGTCCTTGACTTTTGCATTATATAAAATGTAACAGCTACACCTAGTGGTGAAAATGTGGAAGTGTGGTTACCAGCCTGTTGTGAGGAACTAGCAGCTTTTACAGTGCAAATAGTAAAATGGCATTAAATAGCATGACGTATACAAAAGTTTGAAGTGTCCCCTTTTTACATGTAGCGATAGAGGCATTTGAACTATGCAATTCACAATGTAACTCACACACTTGTACATGCTTGCCGGTCTATGATAGGCCCTGTGCTGCCGGAGGATGCACTTAATTTATGGTGAAGAATGCTCCTCGTCACAAATTACACACATCCTTCAGCAGTCCATGCGCCTAGATGGAAATCTACTCCAGTCCAGTCGATTTCAAACTTCATTTTGGCCTGGAAACAGATGTAAATGTTAGACAATTTGCCGGGGCCAATGTTTCAGCCTCTCCCATGCCCCCCACCACTCCTTAGTGATAAGGGTGGCACAAAAATGTCTGTACAACAAAATTTTGTCACATGGTGCTTAAACAGATGGGGGTCTTGAAACTTTTGTACACCAAAAATGGTATATGCTTCTTTAGCAAACGTCCCCCAGTCTCTTTAAAAATCTTCCTCAGTTTCTTTTGAACTTGAACTGGCACTTCCTTTTAGTAAGTCTATATAGCAACAACAGTCTCTTTAGGATAGCCTGGAACTTACAGTGTACATGAACTTATAAATAAAGTGCATGAAGACCTATTCTAAATGTCCTAAATTAGTTTTTGTAAATATCATTTTTATTTTTTTTGTTCTCCATGTGAATTTCAGTTGCCTATAGCTCTTTGCAATCCCTATTACCGTATACTGCTATGTATGGGAGTATGAACTCCCCTGCGGCCACACTGAGCGCTGTACAGGCAGGAGCTCCAATGGTGGATTATAATAGGGGCGTTTGGGTAGGCAGACCAGGCTCAGCATCGCGGGGGGCCCAACGCCAACCCAAACGCCCACATACTGCGGATAGTTCCCTGTCCTGCCGCCAATCACCATGATAGGCTTCAGGCCCAGTAGGCATGAGGCCTATGTAGTAGTGAAATCGCGGCGCAGGCAGGCATAATAACGTCATCGCACACCTGTGTCGGGACGCAGCACAGTGACGTGTGTGTGCCTGCCATCGGGTGCCTGGACATAGGTGAGTATTTAGCTTTTATTTTTTTATGTGCCAACTTTGGGAGACATTACCTGGGGGGATGGGGGGGGGGGAAACGGCACAGGAGGACATATTAGTGAAGGGACAGTACATCGGGGAAAACTACTACATGGGGGCAAATTACTATATTGGAGCTGGCTGTGTGGGGGCAGATAACTATATTGGGGCTGACTGAGTGGGGGCAGATTACTATATTGGGGATGGCTGTGTGGGGGCAGATAACTATATTGGGGCTGACTGAGTGGGGGCAAATTACTATATTGAGGCTGGCTGTGTGGTGGCAGATTACTATATTGGAGCTGGCTGTGTGGGGGCAGATTACTATATTGGGGATGGCTGTGTTGGGCAGGTTACTATATTGAGGCTGGCTGTGTGGGGGCAGATTACTATATTGGAGCTTGCTGTGTGGGGGCAGATTACTATATTGAGGCTGGCTGTGTGGGGGCAGATTACTATATTGGAGCTTGCTGTGTGGGGACAGATTACTATATTGAGGCTGGCTGTGTGGGGGCAGATTACTATATTAGAGCTTGCTGTGTGGGGGCAGATTACTATATTGAGGCTGGTTGTGTGTGGGCAAATTACTATATTAGGGCTGGCTGTGTGGGGGCAAATTACTATGTGGGATCTGTGTGTGGGCAAATTACTATGTGTGGGTTGTGTGGGGGCAAATTATTATGGAAGGGATTATTATGTGGGGGCAGTGTGGTGGAAATTACTATGTGGGGGCAAATTACTATGGGGCAAATTACTATGTGGGGGTAGTGTGGGGGAAATTACTGTGTGGGGCAGTGTGGGGGAAATTGAATGAATTTGATGTCATATTGCCTAGGAAGAGACTGTGGTCCTCATGAAGCACCACAGCTTCTTCATACAAAAAAAATATAAAATAAAAAATAAAATAAAATGGAGGGAGGGGCCCAAGTTGGGTAGACAGCCCCAGGCCTATCATGCACTTAATCCGCCCCTGAGGAGCTCCATAGCACATCTCTACTCCATCTCTCCTCTTGCCAGTACCAGAGCTGTTCTCATAAAGCTCAGCATAGATGTGCTATACCAGGCTTTAGCAGAGCAGGCACAGGGAGAGGAGAGATGTGCTATGCTGAGCTCCTGCCCTGCGCCTGCTTGTTCCGCTCTGCTTAAGCCTTGCATGGTGCAGAGTAGCAGAGTGCTATGTCGCATGGAAATGTAAAAAATAAATAAATAAAGTATATTAGAAAAAATCATTTTAGGGCATTTACAGTAGGTGTTAATAAACTTTATTCATAAGTTTAGGTACACTTTAAGTATAATGGAAACAGTCCTGTAAAACCACCCTCATGCGCAAACACATTGATATCATTTCACAAGAAGTGGAGGCGACTGCATATGAAGCCGATGGCACCTCCACCTCCAGGTGAAATGACTTCAACACTGTGTTTGTAACTGAACATTTTCGCTGCTCGGCAAGCAGCAGAAGATGGGATGAGCAAGCGCTGTGCTTGCTAACAACTGCGCAGGCGTGAAAACTCAACCCTAGACATGATTTCTAGCGCTGTCAATGTAAGGAGAGGAGTGCATGTTTAGAGTCTTGGAGGCGTCTGTAGTAAACACCAGTGTGCTTCTTTACTGGAGGAACTCAAATACAAAACAATACAGGCAATGCACTGAGCTGGCTTCTCCAGTCTCCCCTCTGGTATCAGAAGGTTCTGTGCTGAGGAGGCCTAAGCTAGCTGTCCTCTTTCTTAGAAGGCTGGTACCCTGGCCAACACTCTAAGGCTCCATTCACACGTCCGCAATGTGTTTTGCGGATACACGGACACACGGATCCGCAAAACACGGAAAGCGGCAATGTGTGTTCCGCATTTTGCGGACCCCACATTGCCGACATAATAGAATATGCCTGTTCTTGTCCGCAATTGCGGACAAGAATAGGACATGTTCTATTTTTTTGCGGAAACGGAAGCACGGATGCGGAAGTGCGGATCTGCAAATGTGGATGCGGACAGCACATTCTGTCCCCATAGAGAATGAATGGGTCCGCACCCTTTGCGCAAAATTGCGGAAAGGATGCGGACCCATTTTGCGGACGTGTGAATGGAGCCTTAGGGTTTCAGGGATTCATATTTTTTCTCTTAAATACCATGGAAAATGTAAGTCTTAGAAGACAAGAGAGCGAGAGAGAGAGAGAGAGACCTGAATGTGCCATTATTACTTCTCTGAGTGAGAAATGAATCACAAGAATTTTGGATTCGTTAGAATACAAATTTTTGACAAAATTTGCTGTGAATTCTGAATCTGTAGAATCAATTTGCTCATCTCTAATTTAGTTATTTTAATCTTTCCTCATAACTAAAGGTACTTTCACACTAGCGGCAGGACGGATCCGACAAGCTGTTCACCCTGTCGGATCCATCCTGCCACTATTTCGCCGTGCCGCCGGACCGCCACTCCGTCCCCTTTGACTATAATAGGGACGGGGGCGGTAGTGCACGACGAAAGGCCGCCGGACTAAAGCTACGACATGTCCGACTAAAGGGTGTATTACATCTACCGATTTTTCGGCAGATGATTGCTAACGAATGTTCGTAGTAATGCTCATTAGCGATCATCTGGCAGTGTACGTGTAGTCTTTTGACATGTTAGAAATTCATTGTTTGCAGGTGGCAGATCGTGGTGTCCAATCATGATCTGCTGCCTGCAAACAATGATTCAGTATAGGGAAGAGCGATGGTATAATGATTTCTCCTCTCTATACTGAGGAGGAGATCGCTGCATGTAATAATAGCTGTCTCCTCGTCTAGCAAGCAGGCGATTTCCAGGAAGGAAAGCTTCCTTCCGACAATTGCCTGTTAAATTGGGCTGTGTAATACACCCTTTATACCGCCCATACTCCTTTACAGTTTAGTTGATCCTCTTTGTATTTTTTCCAGCTCCAGGGTACTCATGAATTGGTGCTGCTAACTCAACTGCATATTCCAGATAAGGTTGATCCAAACAAAGCTTTGTCACATGGTAGTATTACATCCCTGTCCCACAAGTCTATGCCTCTTTAAATACATGACAGTATTCTGCAAGCCTTAAAGGCAGCTGATTAACATTGCGTGCTGTTATGTAGTCTGTGATCTACAAGTAAACCTTAATCCTTCTCTAGAAGTGACTCTCCCAGTGTTACATCCCCTAGGGTATATGATGTATGCGGATTATTAGTATCTAGAGGAATAACTTTACATTATGCACTCCTCTTTCTGAGCAAAACCGGCGGAAAGGTTTAAACGAAATGACCTAGTTTCGAGAATTGTCTTCAGGTAAACAATATGATACTTCAAGTAAAATATAGGTAAATCCCCCAACCTAATGCCCTTGATAACGAAAGTTCCAGCCACAGTGCCCCTTCTATTGTTTGGGGTGGTTGTGATGCTACAAACCAGTGTTTGTAACTACTGTCTGCAAAGTAGTTGATGTGTACATACTGATGCACACACACTGTGAGCATACAAGTACGCACACCCTTCTGTGCATGCAGGATGACAAACAGCAATCCCTGCCACCTTCACTGAACTACCAATAAAGTAAGAGAAAAGCCTACAAGGCCATTTCTTATGCTCTGTTGCCAGCCTTCCTCTTGTAAATCTATACTCTAAATGACTATATGGAGCAATAATGTTATGCACTGAACAATATGCCTATAAATTCTGCTAAAAGGTTGTCCACAAAGAAGCTGGAATGTATGGATAAATATAACCCAAACAGTAATGATGTGTATCATCTAGTCTCTTGTAAAGTAGCCCTATGCCGTACATTTTTTCATGCCATAATTCTGACTTTTACACATAATTGGTCTGAAGAAAGTGGCAACAACTTTTATCTGTTAAAATAGAGTTGTTATTTGCCACACAACTTGAACCTTTTCATCATATAGAGTAGTAACGATATCTGACAACCTGATCAAAGATTACATATCGTCTATTACTTACGATAACCTGTTTGTTAAAGGGGTAGTTTCCCTTCAGAAAATGGCATTTATCATGTAGAGAAAGTTAATACAAGGCACTTACTAAGGTTACATAGTTAATACAGTTGAAAAAATACATACAGTTGCAAGAAAAAGTATGTGAACCCTTTGGAATGATATAGATTTATGCACAAATTGGTCATAAAATGTGATCTGATCTTCATCTAAGTCACAACAATAGACAATCACAGTCTGCTTAAACTAATAACACACAAAGAATTAAATGTTATCATGTTTTTATTGAACACACAATGTAAACATTCACAGTGCAGGTGGAAAAAGTATGTGAACCCCTAGACTAATGACATCTCCAATAGCTAATTGGAGTGAGGTGTCAGCCAACTGGAGTCCAATCAATGAGATGAGATTGGAGGTGTTGGTTACAGCTGCGCTGCCCTATAAAAAATACACACCACTTCTGGGTTTGCTTTCCACAAGAAGCATTACCTGATGTGAATAATGCCTCGCACAAAAGAGCTCTCAGAAGACCTACGATTAAGAATTGTTGACTTGAATAAAGCTGGAAAGCATTATAAAAGTATCTCCAAAAGCCTTGCTGTAAATCAGTCCAAGGTAAGACAAACTGTCTATAAATGGAGAAAGTTCAGCACTGCTGCTACTCTCCCTAGGAGTGGCCATCCTGTAAAGATGACTGCAAGAGCACAGCGCAGACTGCTCAATGAGGTGAAAAAGAATCCTAGAGTGCCAGCTAAAGACTTACAAAAGTCTCTGGCATATGCTAACATCCCTGTTAGCGAATCTACGATACGTAAAACACTAAACAAGAATGGATTTCATGGGAGGATACCACAGAGGAAGCCACTGCTGTCCAAAAAAAACATTGCTGCACGTTTACAGTTTGCACAAGAGCACTTGGATGTTCCACAGCAGTACTGGCAAAATTTTCTGTTGACAGATGAAGTTGAGTTGTTTGGAAGAAACACACAACACTATGTGTGGAGAAAAAGAGGCACAGCACACCAACATCAAAACCTCATCCCAACTGTGAAGTATGGTGGTGGGGGCATCATGGTTTGGGGCTGCTTTGCTGCGTCAGGGCCTGGACGGATTGCTATCATCAAAGGAAAAATGAATTCCCAAGTTTATCAAGACATTTTGCAGGAGAACTTAAGCCCATCTGTCCACCAGCTGAAGCTCAACAGGACAATGACCCAAAGCATAGAAGTAAATCTACAACAGAATGGCTTAAACAGAAGAAAATACGCCTTCTGGAGTGGCCCAGTCAGAGCCCTGACCTCAACCCAATTGAGATGCTGTGGCATGACCTCAAGAAAGTGATTCACACCAGACATCCCAAGAATATTGCAGAAATGAAACAGTTCTGTAAAGAGGAATGGTCAAGAATTACTCCTGACCGTTGTGCACGTCTGATCTGCAACTACAGGAAACGTTTGGTTGAAGTTATTGCTGCCAAAGGAGGTTCAACCAGTTATTAAATCCAAGGGCTCACATAATTTTTCCACCAGTACTGTGCATGTTTACATGGTGTGTTCAATAAAAACATGGTAACATTTAATTCTTTGTGTGTTATTAGTTTAAGCAGACTGTGATTGTCTATTGTTGTGACTTAGATGAAGATCAGATCACATTTTATGACCAATTTGTGCAGAAATCCATATCATTCCAAAGGGTTCACATACTTTTTCTTGCAACTGTAATTTCATCAAGATCAACCAAGGGATAGGTGGGGACGCGAATCCCAGAAGGAAGTGAGATTCAGATTGCTACACGTTTTCATAAGCATTAATGTTTAGGGTTGAGCGGACCTGTGGATGTTCGGGTTCGCCGGGTTCGGCAGAACTTCGGGTCAAAGTTCGGGTTTGGGACACGAACTTGACCCGAACTCGAACCCGAACCCCATTAAAGTCAAAGGGGACCCGAACTTTGGTGCACTAAAATGGCTGTAAAATAGTCATAGTAAGGGCTAGAGCAGGGGTCAGCTACCTCCAGCACTCCAGCTGCTGTGAAACTACAATTCCCAGCATTCACACAGGCTCAGCTGCTCTTGCATCTCCTATAGAAGTGAATGGAGAATTCTGGGAGTTGTAGTTTCAGAACAGCTGGAGTGCCGAAGTTTGCTAATCCCCAGGCTAGAGGGCTGCAAAAGGAAGCAAAATGGGGGTAAGAGCAGGACAATTGCCCTGCAAACAAATGTGGATAGGGAAATGACTTAAAATAACATAGAATATAAAAAAAAAATATATAATAATAATCTTGAACTAGGAGGCGGAGGTCAAAGTGGAGTAGAAGGTTGAGGAGGTGGTGGACGTGGCGGTGTAGGTGGAAGCGGCGGTGGAGGAGGAGGAGGTAGCCAACACTGTTTTTTTTTTTTTGTTTTTTTTCTTAAATGTTTTTTTTTTTTTTTATAAATTTGGGAAGACCCCAAAACTTTTGGAAATAGAAAAGAGAATGCAAAGAGAAAGTGCACTTGAGTCTAACAATGGCTGGGTGCGGCCGGTATACTTGTCTATTCAGCACAAGGTACGGACAAGTCCTGTGGGATCCATGACTGGTTAATTTTAATGAATGTGAGCTTGTCCACGTTGGCTGTGGACAGGCGGCTGCGCTTTTCAGTGATCACCCCCCCTGCCATGCTAAACACACGTTCGGACAATACACTGGCCGTAGGGCAGGCCAGTATCTCCAAGGCGTAAAGGGCAAGCTCTGGCCATGTGCCCAATCTGGAGACCCAGAAGTTGAATGTGGCAGACCCATCAGTCAGTACGTGTAGGCGTGTGCACATGTACTGTTCCACCATATTGCTGAAATGCTGCCTCCTGCTAAAGGTACTTTCACACTTGCGGCAGGACGGATCCGACAGGCTGTTCACCCTGTCGGATCCGTCATTCCGCTACTTTGCCGTGCCGCCGGACCGCCGCTCCGTCCCCATTGACTATAATGGGGACAGGGGGCGGAGCTCCGGCGCAGTATGGCAGTTCGCGGTGAGAGGCCGCTGGACTAAAAAGTCGGACATGCAGGACTTTTAGTCGGGCGGCCTTTCGCCATGCACTACCGTGCTGCGCAGGAGCTCCGCCCCCATCCCCATTATAGTCAATGGGGACGGAGCAGCGGTCCGGCGGCACGGCGAAATAGCGGAAGCCTGTCGGATCCGTCCTGCCGCAAGTGTGAAAATACCCTAAGACGTTCTGTATCAGCTGGTGGTGCTGGTTGTTGTGGAGTGCTGACAAAGCTTTTCCACATTTTGGCCATGCTAACTCTCCCTTCTGTGGTGCTGGTGGTGCCCCAGCTGCGTTGGCGACTTCTTCCTCCTCCTTTGCCTTCGCCTTGTGCTTCTGCTGAGCCCCCGCTGTCAGGTGGGAATGCCATCAGCAGCGCGTCTACCAGCATGCGCTTGTACTCGAGCATCTTCTGATCACGCTCCAGTGAGGGAATTAAGGACGGCACATTGAGCCCCTTGTAACGGGGATCCAGCAGGGTGGCCACCCAGTAATCAGCACTGGTTAGAATGTGGGCAACTCGGCGGTCGCTGCGCAGGCACTGCAGCATGTAGTTGCTCATGTGTCCCAGCCATGCCCCAGTGATGCCCATGAGCTGCTTTGGGTGCCATCCTGCTGTGAACACGGTTCCTCCTCCTCATCATCCTCCTCCTTATCTTCCAGAACTGTGTCCTTTCTGGACAGTTGTGTACCTGGCCTATGTTGGTGCAGGAATCTACTCTCCGAGCAACTTGTGAATGACTGGCCTGATAACCGTGTAAATGACCCCTCTTCCTCCTCCTCTTCCTCCCAGTCACATCCTCTTCCATCATCGCACAAAGTGTTTTTTCAAGGAGACATAGAAGTGAAATAATAACGCTGAGTATGGTGTCATCGGCATTAGCCATGTTGGTGGAGTACTCGAAACAGCGCAACACGGCACACACGTCCCGCATGGAGGCCCACTCGTTGGTGGTGAAGTGGTGCTGTTCCGCAGAGCAACTCATCCATGCGTGCTGCAGCTGAAACTCCACTATCGCCTGCTGCTTCTCGCAACGTCTCTCCAGCATGTGCAAGGTGGAGTTCCACCTTGTGGGTACGTCGCATATAAGGTGATGAGAGGGAATGCCGAAGTTGTTCCATGCCCGTCCACAGCTCCTGCGCGGTGTGTGGTTTTTCCCCCAAACAGATGAGTTTCAAAACAGCCTGCTGTCGTTCTCCCCTGGCTGTGCTGAAGTTAGAAGTAGAGGAGGAAGCGGAGTAGGAGGAGGAGGCAACGAGAAACGTCCTGTAATCCTCTGTGGCCGAAGGACATGCGCCAAACTGCTATCCGCCTCAGGCCCAGCCGCCACTGCATTTACCGATTGTGCAGTTAGGGAGATATAACGTCCCTGCCCGTATCGGTGGTTATGTGGACATTGCCACAGATGGCATTGAGCAGTGCATACCTGATTTTGTCTGCCATTTGATTGTGCAGGGCAGGGATGGCTCACTTGGATAAGTAATGACGGCTGGAAACCACGTACTGCGTGACAGCCACCGTAATAAGCTTTTTAAAAGTCTCCGTCTCCACCAGACGGAATGACAGCATTTCAAAGGCCAGTAATTTTGAAATGCTGGTATTCAGGGCCAGGAATTGCTGGTGGGTAGGGGGGTACTTCCTCTTTCTCTCCAGTGTTTGGGGGATAGACAGCTGAACGCTTCCATGGGACAGTGTGGACATGCTGGGTGACGGTGGTGGTGTTGCTGCTATATCCTCTGTTTGCCGGGTGGCTGGTGCCACTGTCACTCCAGAGAGGGAGGAAGAGGCCAAGGCTACAGCAGAAGAGGAAGCAGGAGGAGCCTGAGATCTTCCGTGGTTTTTGAGGTGTGTACTCCACTGCAGCTTGTTCTTTGCATTTAGATGCCTGGTCATGCAGGTGGTGCTCAGGTTTAGAACATTTATGCCTTGCTCCAGGCTCTGATTGCACAGCGTTAAAACCACTTGCGTCATATCGTCAGAACATTGTCTGAAGAAGTGCCACGCCAGGGAACTCCTTGGAGCTGGCTTTGGTGTGCCCAGTCCCTGGGTGCGGTGGGCGGTAGCAGGCGTACTGGCTAAGGGACGGCCATTCTGCTTTTGCTGTGCGGCTGGCGCTGTGTGCCCAACACCTCTTCCTCCGAACTGCACACGTCACTCGCATGACCTTGATTCCATGTGGGGTCTAGGACCTCATCATCCTCCACATCATCTTCCACCCACTCCTCACCCCTGCCTTTCTTGCCGGTCTGCACACTGCTTAAAGCCGCAGCAGTTGGCACCTGTGTTTCATCAGAGAAGTACTGTGGTGGTCCTCCCATGTCCACATCCTGAAACATAAGTGGTTGGGCATCAGTGCACTCAATCGCTTCCACTTCTGTGGCAGGGCTAGTTGGATGGCTGACGGAAACCCTGCCAGCAGAGTCATCAAAAAGCATAAGAGACTGCTGCATGACTTGGGGCTTAGACTGCTTGCCTGATTTGCAAGGGGGTGAGGTGAAAGAGAGATGCCCATGAGCTGCAGGTGCTAACTCTGCACTTTCAGCAGGGGACTGGGTGGGAGACAATGTGAAGGTACTGGAGGCACTGTCAACCACCCAATCTACTACCGCCTCTACTTGTTTTGGCCTCACCATTCGTACACCGGTATTCGGGCCTACAAAATAACGCTGAACGTTCTGTCGCCTACGTGCACCTGAGGAAGGTGTTTCATTTGCGCGTGTAGCTGGCACAGATCGACCACGTCCACGTCCTCTCCCTGCAACAGGAGCTCCACCAACACCAGCAGCACCACGACCAGGGCCACGTCTCTTATTTGATGCTCTCCTCATTCTTTGAGGTCACCCACCGAACTAACAGATGGATTAACTATATTTATTTCCCTGTCACGTATGCAGTGCAGGTGTACCTCACACAAACAATGGGTATATGGCACCCACCGAACTAACAGATGGATTAAAACTATAATATTTTTGTGTCAGGGGTACAAAGATGGTGCATTGTACCCACAAAAAAATAGCTATAGGTCACCCACAGAATTAACAGCCAGATTAATTACAGGGATCTCAAGTCTCCCGGACGTTCAGGGAGTCTCCCGCTATTAGATAGCGGCTCCCTGACACCCGCATGTGAGACAATATATCCCGGAAAGGTTCACTGATAGCAGAGCAGAGAGATAAGAGAAGTGACAGGACAGAGTTTACATTACAGGTTGAATTAACCCTTTAGGGTCAAATTGGCTTCTCAAGGAGATATATGTTAAAGGCATCCCTTCTTCTGTCTCATTCAGTAGCTATAGAACTATTGAGAGAGATGTATTTTTTTTTAAATACATTTACACATTTAACCCTCCATTTTAATTATGTTATTTACCCCAGTGTTAAATTCACCCCCCCGGATGCTTGTTTTTTTTTCCTACAGTGGGGTAGATAATTACACACAGGGTTTTAAAGAATGAACTTCCTGACTCAGACCAAGAGCCGACTCAGCGAGTCAGCAAGTGAATCCAAGCTTCCGTCATCAGCGCATGCGCATTGCGCAACCTAAGATTCGGTTCCCTTGCTTCTTGTCAGCTCAGCGAATTAACCGATTCATGTAAAAGATCCGAACTTCCCATCTCTAGTTTACTCACAGTAAGGCTCCATTCACACGTCCGCAATGTGTTTTGCGGATACACGGACACACGGATCCGCAAAACACGGAAAGCGGCAATGTGTGTTCCGCATTTTGCGAACTGCACATTGCCGACATAATAGAATATGCCTGTTCTTGTCCGCAATTGCGGACAAGAATAGGACATGTTCTATTTTTTTGCGGAAACGGAAGCACGGATGCGGAAGTGCGGATCCGCAAATGTGGATGCGGACAGCACATTCCGTCCCCATAGAGAATGAATGGGTCCGCACCCTTTCCGCAAAATTGCGGAAAGGATGCGGACACATTTTGCGGACGTGTGAATGGAGCCTTAATCTTTCCGACAACCTGTAGCAGTGTCCCCTTCTCGGCGCGTGCGCACAGTGCAAGAAGAAGCCGATGCCAACAGTGCGCAACGGCGCATCAGGCTGAGCCTGTGCGCACACGCGGGATCTCAAAGCAGGATGAGGGGGAGGGAGAGGCGGCACTGAGGAGTAGAAGGCGGCGCTGGGCACGAACGGCGATGCGTGCGGCCGGGCACCACGCATCCACAGACCTCCCCTGCTTGGGCACCTTAATTCAATGATTGACCGGTTAGTAAAACCCGTTTTTCCGCAGAATAAAGTCACAAATAGCTTTTATAAGGCCACCTTAGAAATCAGAATGCTACCCTGGACATGAGCAGATGTTTAGCTCACAGGGCTTATAGGTGGTGACAGAATCCCTTTAATCATATACATAAATATGATAATTTGGGGCAGGGTAATGAGCCCAGTCCTCCACACCATAGAGCAAAGTGTGCAGATACTGCATATGTTTGGTAAATGTAATAAAAAGTTTGTAAAAGAAAAAAAAAGAAAACCTCCCTGAAATGAGAAGTGCACCTCCCTGAAATGAGTTTTTGCAGGTTGGGATGTCTGTAATTATTACATTTCTGTGTCAGGGGTGCCAAGAACATTGTACACAAAAGATCGCTATAGATCACCCACAGAATTAATAGCCAGATTATGTATTATATTTCTGTGTCAGGGGTGCAAAGCTGGTGTATTGCACCCACTAATAAATCACTATAGGTCACCCACAGTATAAATAGCCAGATGAGATTGCTAACACTCTCTCTCGCTTCAGCTGCCTGCTTCCCATCCCTGCACTACTCAGAGCTGGTGGGCGGTGCTACACGTGATCCAGCTTTTATAGAGGCTGGGTCACATGATGCACGGGCCAATCACAGCCATGCCATTACTAGGCATGGCTGTGATGGCTTCTAAGTGCCCACAGCTTAAAAGCTTGTTGATTGGCTGCCCTGCAGCCTTTCAACTAGCTTTATTAAATGCCTGAACACCGAACTCGAACCCGAACTTTTGCTGCAAAGTTCGGGTTCGTGTCAAGGTACCCGAACTCGCAAAGTTCGGTATGGACCCGAACTTTACAGTTCGGGTTCGCTCAACACTAATAATGTTGTTTACTTTTAAGAATTCATCTAAACCCTTTTTAAAACTGTCCACTGTTCCTGCTGTGACCATGTCCTGAGGAAGTCTATTCCACAGATCCACAGTTTTTACAGTAAAGAAGCTTTGACTCTTCTGGAGACTGAACTTTTTCTTCTGCGGTCGGAGGCAGTGCCCTCTTGTCTTTTGAGGGCATTTTACATGTGGAACAGTTTTTCATCATATTTTTTGTATAACCCCTTTAGGCCTCCTACACACGACCGTATGGCTTTTTTAGTGTTTTGTGAACCGTTTTTCACGGATCCGTTGTTCCGTTTTTTGTTGCGTTTCCGTTTCTGTTCCGTTTTTCCGTTCCGTTTTTCCGTATGGCATATACAGTAATTACATGGATAAAATTGGGCTGGGCATAACATTTTCAATAGATGGTTCCGCAAAAAACGAAACGGAAACGGAAGACATACGGATGCATTTCCGTATGTGTTCCATTTTTTTGCAGACCCATTGACTTGAATGGAGCCACGGAACGTGATTTGCGGGCAATAATAGGACATGTTCTATCTTTAAATGGAACGGAAAAATGGAAATACGGAAACGGAATGCATACGGAGTACATTCCGTTTTTTTGGCGGAACCATTGAAATAAATGGTTCCGTATACGGACCATATACGAAACGCAAAAAACGGCCAGTAAATGGGGGGAAAAAAACGGTCGTGTGCAGGAGGCCTTATATATTTGTATAGGTTAATCATGTCTCCCTTATTCTCAAGACTAAATAAATTTATTTAATTTACTCTTTCTTCATAACTAAGACCCTCCATGCCCCTTATCAGTTTAGTCGCTCTAATGTACTTTGATTGTCCATGTTGCCTCCTTTGGTGGCTAGATTCATTTTTCCATGATATTATACACTTCATATTTCCATGGTTACGACCATCCTGCAATCCATCTGGCCTCTCTGGTGGCCAGGATCGTATGAGTGTGCATAAGCCGGCAGTTTTTTCTATAGTGTGCAAGCATGACCACCGCTGCTAGATTGCAGGGTGGTCGTAACCATGGAAACAAGCAGTGTATAATGTGATGGAAAAATGAATCTAGCCAGCAAAGGAAGCAATATGGATAATACCAATACATTAGTAAGTGGCTTGTATTAACCTTCTCTACATGATAAATGCTATTTGCTGAAGAGAACCCCTTTAAGGCAAGCTAAAAACCCAGTGACAGTAACAATCTGTTCAAATCACACTATGTGAACAGGTTTGGTGTATGATTACTTAGCAGCCCAGCAGGTTTTCATTTTATTGATCCACTCATACTGAGGTTGGTGAATTTTAAGTCTTTGCAGGATCGATTTGGCTTTACTTCTTATATAGAAGACAAATAAGGGTATATGCATACTATGAATGGATTTTCAGTGTAGATTTTCATGCGGAAAATGTGTAGCGTATTACAGTATCAGCTAAGTGGATGAGATTTTAGAAATGCGGAAATTTATGGCACAGAATTTGCCTTGCGGTGCAGGTTTTGAAATCCGTAGAATGTTAATTGTTGTACAATACAAAGGGTGAGATCTGGAGAAATCTGTATCAAAATCCGCAAATAATACAATTGAACTTTGGTGCTGATATGGTTCAGAAATGCAGAGAAAACCGCACATAAACCTACGTGGAAAATCTTCATAAACTACACTGCCGTTTGCATGTATCCTACACAGTCAGCAGGAGGCAGCATTACCAGTGCTCTACTAGTGATGCTGCCTCCTTTCTCCATGGAACAAGTCATTGAATAATGCTGCCACTATATCTGGGTCAATGTGGTTATGATATCAGGGGACACTTAGGCTGGCGGTATATTTGAGGATATCTTGCCTGCACTACGTTATATGATAAACCCTGTTTCAAATATGCGGCAGGGGTTCCGGCAGACTGGTCTCTGCTGGAGTTCTCTGGATCCGGCACTGCAGTCTCCATTGACTATGATGGTTCCGGCAGATATACACCTGCTACCCGGCAAATATGCCTGGATTCAGCCGGACAAATACCACGGCACGCAACAGTTGTTGTCTGGCTGAATCATATTTGCCAGGTAGTGGCTGGATCTCTGCTGGACTTCATTATAGTCAATGTGACCGACAGGCATTCTGATAACGTCCGGTAATGCTGGATCAAAACTCCTGCTGCAAGTGTGACATAGTCCTTAAACATGTCTTTTTTATATTACCCAAAGTAACAAAATATTCCCTCTATTTACTATATTTTATTACACTTTCAATGTTATTTTGCGACACAAGCATTGCACTACTTTTGGGCTATTTTCCAACTCGCCTTGGGCTGGATTTTAAATTTAGACTGGGTAACTCTTCAACGCCCCCTGAGCTGGCAGTGATGATGTGCCCTATGTAGTCCACGCCAGACCTGCAATAGACTTACACTAACATAACCATAACATTAGGTTTCCATTCTGATTTACCAGGACTATGGTTTCCATAAACACGATGGTCTGTGATTAACAGCCTGAAAGAAAGCCTTATTGAGACACAGCAGGATAATGGAATATATTTAATTTCCACTTCCTTGTGTTTTCAATGGCATTCTCAAGGAACAGCAGCCAACATCCAAAACCAGTTATTCTGAGAACTTACAAAGAAAAGAATGTATTCTTGGCCATAAAAAGGAGGAGTGTGCAATGGCTGAAAGTCCATGGATATGATATTTACATATAAGGAAGAATAAAACAGACACTTCCTAATTATCATTGATCTGCAGGCCAACAAGGAAATCATTTTGCATGCAAGGTGAGGCTCTGGTTTGACATTAAGTGATCTCTTTTTGAATTTGAGACTATTGTTGGCGACTGAAGTGCAATTCATACATAATGCCATGATTGGACTAGGATTACTGAAACAGTGCTACTGCCACCTTACCCAGAGATAAGCAGTATATATATATATATATATATATATATATATACATATAAGAAAGGCTCCCTTGGCTATTTATAAGCATGAAATTGCATCACTGGGTCCTGGTATCTGTCCAGCTGGAACTTCTCATGGCAGGAGTATCACGGGCCAGACCAGCCTGACATAGCTACTGTGAAGGGGGCACATATCTGGACATAACTACTGTGAGGGGCACATATCTGGGCATATCTACTGTGAACAGGCACATCTGGGCATAACTACTGTAAGGGGGCACATATCTGGACATTACTACTGTGATTGGGGCACATATCTGGACATTACTACTGTGATTGGGGCACATATCTGGACATAACTACTGTGATTGGGGCACATATCTGGACATATCTACTGTGAACAAGCACATCTGGGCATAACTACTGTAAGGGGGCACATATCTGGGCATACCTACTGTCAGGGGGCACATATCTGGGCATAACTACAGTGAGGGGGGACATATCTGGGCATAACTACTATGAAGGGGGAACATATCTGGACATAACTACTGTGAAGGGGGCATATATCTGGCATAGCTACTGTAAAGAAGGCACATATTTGAGCATAACTACAATGAGGGGGCACATATTTGGGTATAGCTACTGTGAAGGGGGCACATATCTGGACATTACTACTGTGAAGGGGGCACATATCTGGGTATAGCTACTATGATGGGGGCACATATCTGGACATTACTACTGTGAAGGGGGCATATATCTGGCATAGCTACTGTGAAGAAGGCACATATTTGAGTATAACTACAATGAGGGGGCATAGCTACTGTGAAGGGGGCACATATCTGGGCATAGCTACTCTGAAGGGGGCACATATCTGGGCATAACTGCTGTGAAGGGGGCATCTCTGGGCATAACTGCTGTGAAGGGGGCACATATCTGGACATACAGTTGTAAGAAAAAGTATGTGAACCCTTTGGAATGATATGGATATCTGCACAAATTGGTCATAAAATGTGATCTGATCTTCATCTAAGTCACAACAATAGACAATCACAATCTGCTTAAACTAATAACACACAAATAATTAAATGTTACCATGTTTTTATTGAACACACCATGTAAACATTCACAGTGCAGGTGGAAAAAGTATGTGAACCCCTAGACTAATGACATCTCCAAGAGCTAATTGGAGTGAGGTGTCAGCCAACTGGAGTCCAATCAATAAGATGAGATTGGAGGTGTTGGTTACAGGTGCCCTGCCCTATAAAAAACACACACCACTTCTGGGTTTGCTTTTCACAAGAAGCATTGCCTGATATGAATGATGCCTCGCACAAAAGAGCTCTCAGAAGACTTGCGATTTAAGAATTGTTGACTTGCATAAAGCTGGAAAGGGTTATAAAAGTATCTCCAAAAGCCTTGCTGTTCACCAGTCCACGGTAAGACAAATTGTCTATAAATGGAGAAAGTTCAGCACTGCTGCTACTCTCCCTAGGAGTGGCCATCCTGTAAAGATGACTGCAAGAGCACAGCGCAGACTGCTCAATCAGGTGAAGAAGAATCCTATAGTGTCAGCTAAAGACTTACAAAAGTCTCTGACATATGCTAACATCCCTGTTAGCGAATCTATAATACGTAAAACACTAAACAAAAATGGATTTCATGGGGGGATATCACAGAGGAAGCCACTGCTGTCCAAAAAAAACATTGCTGCACGTTTACAGTTTGCACAAGAGCACCTGGATGTTCCACAGCAGTACTGGAACATACAGTAGTGCATTAAAGAAAGTGAAATATTCTGTGGACAGATGAAACCAAAGTTGAGTTGTTTGGAAGAAACACACAACACTATGTGTGGAGAAAAAGAGGCACAGCACACCAACATCAAAACCTCATCCCAACTGTGAAGTATGGTGGTGGGGGCATCATGGTTTGGGGCTGCTTTGCTGCGTCAGGGCCTGGACAGATTGCTATCATCGAAGGAAAAAGGAATTCCCAAGTTTATCAAGACATTTTGGAGGAGAACTTAAGGCCATCTGTCAACCAGCTGAAGCTCAACAGAAGATGAGTGTTGCAACAGGACGCCGACCCAAAGCATAGAAGTAAATCAACAACAGAATGGCTTAAACAGAAGAAAATACGCCTTCTGGAGTGGCCCAGTCAGAGTCCTGACCTCAACCCGATGAGAGATGCTGTGGCATGACCTCAAGAAAGCAATTCACACCAGACATCCCAAGAATATTGCTAAACTGAAACATGCACGTCTGATCTGCAACTACAGGAAACGTTTGGTTGAAGTTATTGCTGCCAAAGGAGGTTCAACCAGTTATTAAATCCAAGGGTTCACATACTTTTTCAATCTGCACTGTGAATGTTTACATGGTGTGTTCAATAAAAACATGGTAACATTTAATTCTTTGTGTGTTATTAGTTTAAGCAGACTGTGATTGTCTATTGGTGTCACTTAGATGAAGATCAGATCCCATTTTATGACCAATTTGTGCAGAAATCCATATCATTCCAAAGGGTTCACATAATTTTTCTTGCAACTGTAACTACTGTGAAATGGGCACAGTGTGGGCATTACTACTATGTGCAAGTAAAAAGGGGAAATAATTGCTATGTGGTGGCATTAAGGGGACTGGGTGTGTATACTTATGTTTTGGGAAGAGTTAGAGGCGTGGCCTATTATAGAATAAAATATATACATATTGTAAACATATTGACCCATATTTACAAGATGTTTTCTTACTTGCTTACTTACTTGTATGTGTGGTTTGGGGGGAATGGTGGGGGGCACATTCTTTGTACAGAGGCCCTCTGCTGTCTGTGTCCACCCCTGATGTGGAGACTGTGCAGTAAGTGCCAAATATCACTGTGGCACCACCATGGGGAAATTAAAAAGTATTTGTAGGTTCTGTCCATAAAATGGCTGCTGAAGGAGGGTCATATGACCAGGAAAAACAGTTAGTCTTCTCCCTTTAAACTCACTACACCAGCACTGCACTAACGCTCAACATTGCAAGTGCAGATGGCAGATATTGTGTATTTATGTGGAGAAGGCTGAGTGATGTGTCTGGATTTAATTTTGTCTGGTCACATGATCCTCCATCTGCGGCCATCTTGTGGACAGGACCTCTATTTGGATAGCAAAGAAGATTTGCCGAACAAGAGTATATGATTTATGAAATAAAGCAAATGGCTGAGAAAATCAACAAAGGCTATATTAATTAGTGTCATATAGTCATATTATATACACATTGTTCAAATGTAGCCAGAAAAGGCCAATCCCTTTAAGCATACACTAATAAAAATACATTTTCCAGCCTCTTCTACCCTTATACAGATGCATATTCATCTGCTCTTTCCATATCTCGAGGATTACTGCTGGCCTTTATCATTGTAAAGACTTCATATGGCCAATGTTTACATGCTTCCATTTAAGAATTTTTTTGTTACTCTTTAAGTTAACACTTTCATGATATTGTAAGAAATATGATTTTTAAGAAAATAATAATAATAATAATAATAATAATAACAATGAACAATAATGATATTCACGTCAGTTCTAGGAAATGGTTAGCAAGGAAAGTACACCAACAAAAGTATATACAGTAGTGTATTAAAGAAAGTATATTATGCACAGTCAATTACGCAGCATAAAGACTGATAAAACAAATAACCAATTTTAACATAAAATTATCTTTAAAAAAAATGGTGAATGCATAAATATCATGGAAATTAAGTAAACAATATCACTACAATATATAACATGAAAATGCAAAAATAGCTTTAGTATTAATCAAGGAAAGATGAACAAAAAACACAACTTAAATATGAGGTACAGAAACACCATTAAAATCAATGACTATAAGCAACAATATTTTGTCGATTCCTTTATCTATTAATCCTGAAAATAATTAATAAAAGCACAGCAAATCAACACTTCCTGTAACAACTCAATAGTAAGCAACCTAGTAACCAGGAATGTAGTGAGGGGGAGGGCAGTCGGGGGACGTGCCCCGGGCTCAGAGGTGCCACCTGGATTTAACTAAGCAAATAGTTATGAGCCTCTTATTGGATAATTACTGCATGAGCAATTATCTTTCAGCTGGCAACATTTATTTACCTCCAACTGGTGCAATGAGTTGCTTCTCATTTCTTAAACAACCATGTCGAAAGACACATCTCCTGGTCCTGGAAAAGATGTTAGTCTGTTTGAGAAGGGTCAAATCATTGGCATGCATCAAGTGGAGAAAACACCTAAGGAGATTGCAGAAACTACTAAACTTGGGTTAAGAACTGTCCAACGCATTATTAAAAACTGGAAGGATAGTGGGGACCCATTGTATTCAAGGAAGAAATGTGGCGGGAAAAAAATCCTGAATGATCGTGATCAGCGATCACTTAAACGTTTGGTGAAATCAAATTGAACTCAGGGCTATGCTTAATAGTGAAAGTAAGAGCATTTTCACACGCACAATGCACAGGGAACTCAAGGCATTGGGACTGAACAGCTGTGTAGCCGTAAGAAAACCACTAATCAGTGAAGCAAACCAGAAAAAAAGGCTTCAATTTGCTAGAGAGCATAAAGATTGGACTCTGGAGCAATGGAAGAAGGTCATGTGGTCTGATGAGTCCAGATTTACCCTGTTCCAGAGTGATGGGCACATCAGGGTAAGAAGAGAGGTAGATGAAGTGATGCACCCATCATGCCTAGTGCCTACTGTACAAGCCTGTGGGGGCAGTGCTATGATCAGGGGTTGCTGCAGTTGGTCAGGTCTAGGTTCAGCAACAGTATGTGCTCCAAGAATGAGGTCAGCTGACTACCTGAACATACTGAATGACCAGGTTATTCCATCAATGGATTTTTTCTTCCATGATGGCACGGGCATATTCCAAGATGACAATGCCAGGATTCATCGTTCTCAAATTGTGAAAGAGTGGTTCAGGGAGCATGAGACATCATTTTCACACATGGATTGGCCACCACAGAGTCCAGACCTTAACCATTGAGAATCTTTGGGATGTGCTGGAGAATGCTTTGCGCAGCAGTCAGACTCTACCATCATCAATGCAAGATCTTGGTGAAAAATTCATGCAACACTGGATGGAAATAAATCTTGTGACATTGCAGAAGCTTATCGAAACAATGCCACAGCGAATGCGTGCCGTAATCAAATCTAAAAACGATCCAATGAAATATGTGTGTTTTTTTGGTGGCAACTTTTTTTTGGGACAGGCAGTGTACTATCTATATAGTGCATTTGATTTGTGCAGCACTTGTGTGGGGTTCTGCTGCAATACCTCAGCTATATAGAGGGACAAACGCTATTGGAACAACTAATTGCAACGGGTGTGATATACCAGTTGCCCCGCCAAAAAAACTGATTGAGGGGAGTGTTATGCCTGCTTCCACAAAAGACTAATTAAGGGGTTAGCTATAACTGCTTTCACCAAATATTGATTGAGGCCTGCAATATACCTACTTCCACAAATACTGCTCTTCTCTAGGGACTTAGGCACAGAGTAATTTTGAAAATGACAGACAGAGGGAGAGGCAGGCCGTTTTGCAGTGGTGGTAGTAGTCGGGCAGGTGCACCGGGCCAGAGCCTAAGTGGGAAGTTGGAGAAGGCATGTGCGATTACTTCAAAGGACGCGTCAGAGTTGGATGAGTGGCTCACTCACCCTTCCGCTTCTGCACCCACCTCCTCCTCTATATCTGCTCCCTCCTCACTCTTAGCTGTGTGCACCCCCAATCCACCACCACCATAGCCCCTCCACATGAGTCAGAGGAATTATTTTCCCATCCATTCCCAGCCATTCTTGACATCGGATGAGGAAGAGGAGGTAGCAACGGCCACCACCCAGCGGTCTGACGACAGCACTCATATCAGCCCAAGGAGGGAGGTCCCCGCTGTTGCTGCCTACTCTGAGATCTCAAATGTCATTGGTGGTGAAGGTGAGGATGATGATGTGTCGATGGACGTCACGTGGGTGCCCACAAGAGAGGAAGAGGAGAGGAGTTCAGAGGGAGAGACAGAGCAGCAGAAAGGGAGGAGAAGGAGGAGAAGCATGCAAAGCTCGCAGAGCACAGGAGGCAAAAAGCAGACTGAAAATGTATTTGGAGCTAGCCATCCACGATGCATGGTCACTTTTGGCACTTCCAGGATGCTGGCACATGGCTCCACAGTATGGGCTCTTTTTAATGTGGCAGCTGCTGACAATAGTGTTGATATCGGCAGCCTGTGCTGTCAACACATAAGTCGCGGTAAGCCCAGCAATCACCTAGGGACGACCGCCTTAAGAAGGCACCTGGCCTCCCATCACCGAGCCCAGTGGGAGAAACGCCGTCAGAACACACAAAGCCAAACTCCCGGCGCTCCAAGTCCTACCACTTCTCGTTCTCCTCTCATTTGTCCCCCACTCCACCTTCCCCTGTGCCATCATTGCGTTTATCTGGCAAAAGGCAGGCTTCCATGGCCCAAATGTTCGAGCTTAAAAAGATGATGACGCCGTATAGCCCTCTTGCCCAGCGGCTGACCACTGGTTTGTCTGAACTGCTAGCACACCAACTACTACCATATAAGCTGGTGGACTCGGAGACCTTTAGAAAATTTTTGGCCATTGGCACACAGCAATGGAAGGTCCCCGGAAGGAAATTTTTCTCCCAGAAGGGCATCCAAGAGCGATATGGCCACGTTCAGCGGCAAGTGACTATATCTCTGGCACACAGTGACGGTGCCAAGATACATCTGAGCACAGACACGTGTCTAGCAAACACGGGCAGGGAAGGTACATAACTTTTACTGCCCACTGGGTGAACCTTCTGATGGCCATCAAGCATGCAACTTGCGGCTCCCGTGTGGATTTGGTGTTATCGCCACGGATTGCATGCAGGCCTGCCTCTTCTTCTCCTCCTCCTACTGCATCCTCCGTCTCATCCTCGGCTGACTCCTCCTTTTCCACTACTACCGCCTCTTCCGCTGTGCCCCCCAAGCTCCCCAGAACCTATTCAACATCCCAGGTGAGACTTTGCCATGCTGTACTGCAGATGTTGTGCCTACAAGCCAAGAACCACACCGGTCCTGCACTGCTTTCAGCTCTGCGGTCACAGGCTGATCAGTGGCTAACTCTGCTCAATTTGACAGTTGGTAAAGTGGTGCGTGACAATGGTGCCAATCTGCTGAGCGCTCTGAAACAAGGCAAAATGACACATATGTCGTGCATTGCACACGTCCTGAACTTAGTCATGCAGCGATTCATTGCCAAATACCCCGGGGTCCAGGACGTCTTGCGGCAGGCCAGAAAAATCTCTGCCCATTTAAGAAGATCTTATACGGCCATGGCTCGCTTTGCTGATGTTCAGCGGCAACACCACTTGCCTGTCAGACGTCTGGTTTGCAACAGCCCGATGTGCTGGAATTCCAACTTGTATATGCTTGATAGGCTGCTCCAGCAGCAATGTGCCATTAATGACTACCTGTACGAACTCTGCTGCAGGACAGGTTCTGGGAGCTTGGTTTCTTTTCACCGCTTAAGTGGCTGCTCATGCGCGATGCATGCAGACTTCTGCGGCCGTTTGATGAGATCACCAAGCTGGTCAGTCGCATCCAGGGCGCCATCAGTGACATCGTATCTTGTGCCTTCTTTCTGGAGTGTGCATTGCATCGTGTCATTGATCAACCCATAGAGGAGCATAAGCAGGAAGATTAGAAAGTCGCAATGCTGAATTAATTCCCAGGAGGGGCTACTCCATCTGAGACAAGTCAGCAGGAGTCTAAAGAGGAGTCAGAGGAGTATGGTGGCTGGGGAGAGAAGGAGGTGGAGCAAGAAAAGCAGGTGTTTTGAGGGAGACTTCAAACTTTTCGGGGATCCATGGTGTTGTCCGTGGCTGGGGGGAGGAGACCGAGGATGACATTCTTCTGGGCGATGAGCAGGATCCAGGGCACTCCAACACCTCCAATTTATGTGGGGGCCATCATGCTCCACTGTCGGCAGATCGATCCCCGTATAAAAGTCATAAAGGGCAAGGACCAGTACTGGGTGGCAACGTACTTAAACCCCCGGTACAAACACAAAATGGTGGACAAGTTACCAGCATTACAGAGGGCTGGCAGAATGCAGCATTTCCAGGCCTTGCTGTGAGAGATGCTGCATTCTGCTGTTGTGGGCGCTGGCAGAGGAATTGCCACCCACAGCGAAACAGGTACGGGTACCAATCCTACCGTGCCTGCAAGAAGAGGGCGGTTTGAAGATGTGTTGGTCACTACGGATATGAGATCATTCTTGCAACCAACCCATCGACAGCCGCCCTCCGGATCCAGCCTCAGGGAACACCTAGACCGACAGGTGTCCGACTACATCGGGTTAACGACCGATGTGGACGATCTGAGAAGCGAGGAACCCTTGGACTACTGGGTGTGCAGGCTTGACCTGTGGCCAGAGCTGGCAGAATTTTCCATGGAACTCTTGGCTTGCCCCTCATCGAGTGTCCTCCCATAGAGGACGTTCAGCGCAGCAGGGGGGACCGATAAGCACACTCGCCTAGCTCACAAAAGTGTGGACACATTTCTAAAAATGAATGAGGCATGGATCTCGGAGGAATTCAACACGTGTGGCGAACACGTGTAATTGAATTTCCTCATGCCAGCCCACACATATCCGCCACCACCCAGAGCAAAAAATGGTCCTTGTCTTACGTATATATAGCAGCATAAAAGGCCTTTTCTCTCAGGTGAATGCCTAATTTTTGGGGCCTCTACTCCAGTAGCCTACAGTGCAATTTTTATCAAGTGACCGCCTAATGTACCTCCAGCCATAGAATCACAAGTTCTTTTCTGTCCAGTGAATGCCAAATTTTTGGAGTCTGTACTGGCCTACAGTAACATTTTTATCCAGTGAATGCCTAATGTACCTCCAGCCACATCAGCCAAAGTTCTTTTCTGTCCAGTGAATGCCAAATTTTTGGGGTCTGTACTGGCCTACAGTAGAATTTGTATCCAGTGAATGCCTAATGTACCTCCAGCTACATCAGCCAAAGTTGTTTTCTGTCCGGTGAATGCCAAATGTTTGGGGCCTCTACTCCATTGGCCTACAGTAAAATTTTTATCCAGTGACCGCCTAATGTACCTCAAGCCACAGGATCACAAGTTCTTTTGTGTCAGGCGAATGCCTAATTTTTGGGGCCTCTACTCTTATGGCCTACAGTAACATTTTTATCCAGTGACCGCCTAATGTACCTCAAGCCACAGGATCACAAGTTCTTTTGTGTCAGGTGAATGCCTAATTTTTGGGGCCTCTACTCCAGTGGCCTACAGTAACATTTTTATCCAGTGACCGCCTAATGTACCCCCAGCCACAGAATCACAAGTTCTTTTGTGTCAGGTGAATGACAGAGTTTTGGGGCCTGTACTCCAGTGTCCTACAGTAAAATTTGTATCCATTGAATGCCTAATGTACCTCCAGAGACACCAGCCAAAGTTATTTTCTGTTCAGTGAATGCCAAATTTTTGGGGCCAGTACTCCAGAGGCCTACAGTAAAATTTTTAACCAGTGAATGCAAATTATTTGGGGCCTGTACTCCAGTTGCCTACAGTAAAAATGTTATCCAGTGAAAGCCTAATGTACCTCCAGCCATAGAATCACAAGTTATTTTCTGTCCGGTGAATGCCCAATTTTTGGAGTCTGTACTAGCCTACAGTAACATTTTTATCCAGTGAACGCCTAATGTACCTCCAGCCACATCAGCCAAAGTTCTTTTCTTTCCGGTGAATGCCAAATTTTTTGGGTCTGTACTCCAGTAGCCTACAGTAAAAATTTTATCCAGTGACCGCCTAATGTACCTCCAGCCATAGAATCACAAGTTATTTTCTGTCCGGTGAATGACAAATTTTTGGAGTCTGTACTGGCCTACAGTAACATTTTTATCCAGTGAACGCCTAATGTACCTCCAGCCACATCAGCCAAAGTTCTTTTCTTTCCGGTGAATGCCAAATTTTTTGGGTCTGTACTGGCCTACAGTAGAATTTGTATGCAGTGAATGCCTAATGTACCTCCAGCCACATCAGCCAAAGTTGTTTTCTGTCTGGTGAATGCCTAATTTTTGGGGCCTCTACTCCAGTGGACTACAGTAACATTTTTAACCAGTCAATGCCAAATATTTGGGGCCTGTACTCCAGTGGCCTACAGTAAATTTTTTATCCAGTGACTGCCTAATGTACCTCCAGCCACAGAATCACAAGTTCTTTTGTGCCAGGTGAATGCCTAATTTTTGGGGCCTGTACTGGTCGACAGTAAAATTTTTAGCCATTGACCACCTAATGTACCTCCAGCCACATAATCACAAGTTCTTTTCTGTCAGGTGATTTCCTAATTTTTGGGGCCTAAAATAAAAGATTTCTAAGCTCCAGCAGTGCACATTTCCCTTTAAGACAGAGTTTCCCTTTAAGACACATAAAAATGGCCCCTGATTAAAATACATATTTTTTGTGGGAATTTTTGCCAATGATTCCCCTCTGGTATAACACTGTCAATGTTGTGGGACTATTTGTGTACTTCTAGTAAGTGTTTGCTGGCTGCAAATATGACCTGAAGGTTTTTCAGGTTTGCCTGCCATTAAAGTGAATGGGGCCCAGCCGATGTTCGTCCATCACTACCTTCCGCTCCCTGCTTCTGTCATGGCCTTTGGTGTGCGCCGTGACACAGTTGCCGTGCATGCTATTGCCAGCGGCATCGTTTTGTGGATGCAGCATGTAGGTGCCTCCTTCCTTTCTCCTGGGGCCTTCCCTGTCTGGTGCCGGAGGGGTTAATTATCTAGCTGGTGGGGATTTAGGTGTGTCCTGGTTGTGGCCACCAGGTTTATATTGCCTATGGTCTGTTGGCTGGGGTCAGTTTTCCTCCATCATTGTTGTGTGCTGGAGCTGTGCTCCTGCCCGGCCTCTACCATCTGTCCAGTGCTTGAGGGCCACCTTGTGGAACATCAAGGTCACCAAGGTCTCTTCTATGTTTTCCCAGTGTCACCTTCCCTTCTCTACCCCTCTTATATGTGTGGTGTTGTCTGTATGGTGGGTGTTGTCTTGTTTTGTGTTGTTACATGTCTGGTCTAATGTTGCTATACATTTCCCCTGAGTGTTGTGCCTCCGGAAGGGGGTCTCAGGGTTCCCTGGAGGGGAAACTACAAGTCTGTATGCAGCTCTGCCTGGGGCCGCCATGCATCCAGTTTGCATGGGGGTCCAGGCAGTAAGGGTGCATTCACATCAACATTTAGCCTGTGTCCTGTACTGTGTCCTGTATGGTGTGTGGGTACCAGTACTCATGCTAGGGTTCCAGTTGGTGTTGCTGCGGCAGGTAAGTGTGTTGTATGGTGTGCTTACCTGCCGATCCATTTACTGTATACGGTCTCCACTTTTTTCCTTGCAGCTAGGCCGGTGGAGACTCCTGTTCACCCGTGTCTGGGATGAACAGGTTGACTCTGCCCTTTCTTTATTTGAGGGATTATTAGGGTGACTCAGGGTCCTAGGCTGCATGGGTAAGAGTCGTTCTACTATCCAGGTCCGCTCATATGGTGACGAGTTAGGGTGAGGATTAGGGATGCAATAGGAGGCAACCTGTTCCCTTATCCCAGCCTCTGGCCTAATTGCGTTTCCACCGGGTCCACATTGTACGGTGGGGAGTTTCCCCTACTCCCCATCGTGACAGCTTCAATGTTCTGCTGATCTGCTGTGTTCCCCAGCAGCCGCACATTGCGTGTGGGAGGAGTGGTGAAAGCCGGGAAACCAGCCTCCTGCACAGCTAGCAGCATGATGTGTGTGTTTGAGAACGTATTTCTGCCATTACTGCTGCTGAGGAACACAGGGTGTGCCGATCATCAGGGAAACAGGTTAGTATTTGTGTTATTTTTTTAATGGAACTGGCGAGGACACTAGGGGACAAATGGGGGCACTAGAAGGACATAACTAATTTGTTAAGGGGCACAAAGGTGGGCATAACTACTGTGAAGGAGCCACAAGGTGGGGATAACTACTGTGAAGGGGCCACAATGTGGGCATAACTGTTATAAAGGGGCACAAAGGTAGCCATAACCACTGTGAAGTATGCCACCTGTAGTTATCAAATTTACTATTCACATCTGAATGGGAAAGCCCTTCTGCTCTCAGGATTCAGGAAGCCTTAGAAATTTAAAGTTACCTGAAACACTTCTCCAAGCGTCCAGATTAGCAACAGAGAAGGCCTTTGACCACAATTGACCCCTGGAATATTTATTACAAAAACCTTATTCAGACCTTTTGGCTATATCCTTGATTGTCCATTTTGATATACAGATAACTAAATACATTAAATAGCAAAAATAACTTGGCTACAAACAAAAGAGATACATACAAGACAAGTTATGGGCAGCTAATGGTACATTATTAAATATTACACACATCATAACCTGACATTAGGGATGAGCAAATATTTCAAAAAATCTATTCGCCGGTTTGCCGAATTGTTTTGGAAAAATTCGGTTCGAATTCAAATCGGTTTCCTAGCTGCAGAGAGCCTTTATGGTGGTGTAGAACACTGTGCCTTGCAGTAACACACATAGGGAGCCTGCTTTGGTAGTGAAATAATGCTGTGAGTCTGTATGATATGCAGATGAGAGGCATTGCTCTAAGAATCACTGCACACTTCACTTATTTGGGCAGTCACGGGGCCAAAACTGACCAAATTACTCAAGTATGAATTCAGCCTTACAGGTCGATGTTAGCGCCAAGAAAAAGCGCACTCCTTGTACACCGTCGTCAGCTGATTCCACATAGATGTCTACAGAACCTGTTCTGTTAAATGCCTTTACAAGTAGAACCACCCTGACAGAGTGGAGAGGGTGTCACTAGTAAGTTTGTGTTGACGTCACTGATCAATTTGCCCTTCCTCTGATCCATCAGAACTATAACCCACAAAAAACGTGTAGTGTCCCACTAGGTAAAGGTGGGCACTACACAAGGGTTAATATATCTATTGTATTAATGTGATGTTTTATGTTCATTTTCCCTGTGTTATCTGGGTAGCAGGCCTATTAGAGTGTAGTTCAGCCTCCTATACACTAGAGGGAGCTGGTAAGCACTTAGTATATATAGCTAGGCCCAGACAGGGAAGATTAGTGCATTCCAGGTGGCTAGTAGTGCAGTCTAGCCTGCCTGAAGTCCCTGAGCCTCTGTTAGCTCAGAAGATTCACCCCAAGAGAAGAGTTTGCCTCCTGGGAGAAACCAAGTTCCTTAACCAGAGCAGAGCAGAGCCAACGTTTTCCAGCTAAACAAGTAAGCTGAAGGGCAGAAGGATCATTAATGTGGAGCAAGTGATATATACCTGAGGAGGATTTCTACCAAGGATTAAAGCCAGCATTAGGGCATATGGGCCTTGGGAATACAGACAGCCAGGATATCTGAAGTATAGTGCAGCCTGGTCTGTGAGTGCTGATTGTACCCTCTGAGTATCTTGCAAAGAACTTAACACCTGCCATTGACGTGTAAAGCCTGCTATTTATCACTGCTGCAAAGTGGAACTGAAATCAAATTGTACAAAGTTGAATTGTTACCAGTAAAGAGAGTTTGGTTCACCCTACCATCGTGTTCCTCATTTACTACAACTATAAATCGGTGTGCCACCGTTACAGGCACTGGCATCACGAACCTTAAAGGGACCTTGCACTAGGCACATTAAACATCTGCAACATCCAGGGCACCTCGTCCACCATCGGGCCTGGTCCCTATATACAGAGAGTGCCCCAGAGGACTACTGTGCCAACCTCTCTGTCACTGCTGTACGCTGCCCAGGGTCATCCTACAAACTGTGAGTAACCCATAGCAACCCTCGTTTGCCTAAGTAACCGTGACCTCACATCGCAATACCCTGCAGGGCGGCATACTGTATATTTTGGCGTCACGAACAGGATTTATGGACTATTCCTACGCCATTGTGGAATTTAAAACTGTGTGCCATTGTATGCCCAAAAGTGACTAAGCCCTACTTGTTTATTGAAAAATTGCTGGGCCAAAGAACTGTAATAATCGCGGTGTGAAGATTTTATTGCATGGACTGTTTGCCGTTTGTTTAAGTCACCGCTTGCTGTCAGTGAATAGACAGCGATGTGCTCAAAGATGGCCGCTTAACCTGACTAGATTATTAGTGCGCCTCGTTGTGCCCGTTTGGCGTGAAAAAGACAAGGAGAAGGTACCACCCAGCCTGCAAGGAGGAGAAACGCCGCCCTGTCTGGAAAAGAGGATACCGCCTACCTGGAATCACGGGAATCCAAGAGGCCGCGCCTACCTTCTGACGCTGTGTGTGGGACTCCCGTCTGATGTAACCACGCCTCTCGCGAGATTTGGAGTGAGCACTGCCGGAGTAAGTACCAACTTTACCATTCGCCGGCCCCTTCATATAACTGTACCAGGGAGACCAGGGAGGGTCCCCCACTAGCAAAAAGACATTTGACCTGGGGGAAAAATCTGTCCGTCTTAGGGCTCTTTCACACCGTCGTCGTCGGGGCTCTATGCCGGAAGAATCCTGATCAGTTTTATCCTAATGCATTTTGAATGGAGTGAAATCCGTTCAGGATGCATCAGGATGTCTTCAGTTCCGGAACGAAACTTTTTTTGGCCGGAGAAAATACCGCAGCATGCTGCGCTTTTTGCTCCGGCCAAAAATCCTGAAGACTTGCCGCAAGGCCGGATCCGGAATTAATGCCCATTGAAAGGCATTGATCCGGCCTTAAGCTAAACGTCGTTTCGGCGCATTGCCGGATCCGACGTTTAGCTTTTTCTGAATGGTTACCATGGCTGCCGGGACGCTAAAGTCACGTGATCGCATGGCACGTCATCCATGCGCATGGGGCGCTCTGACGTCATTCTGGAGCGCCCCGGGAGCCGCACGGACTGTAAGTATACCGCTCCCCCGCTCCCCGCTCCTACTATGGCAACCAGGACTTTAATAGCGTCCTGGCTGCCATAGTAACACTGAAAGCATTTTGAAGATGGATCCGTCTTCAAATGCTTTCAGTACACTTGCGTTTTTCCGGATCCGGCGTGTAATTCCGGCAAGTGGAGTACACACCGGATCCGGACAACGCAAGTGTGAAAGAGGCATTAGCTCCGGTCCGCTCCGCAGTTTCTTAAAGGGCCATACTCACTCCATCGCTCCCTTAGCAACGCTATGTCCGCGCCTGAAGAAGCCGGGCAGGCAGCCCTTGATATGCCCTCTGAAGTGCCCGCAGCTGGTAAAAGGGCGCCTGCCACCGCGGCAGCATCAAGCCTGATGCCACTGACCATGCCGTATTATTTTGGGGCCCCCTGGTTCCCGCGATATTCCGGGGAAGCCCATAAATGAAAAGACTTTAGAGACCAGATCCTGGCCTTATTCCGGCTCTATCCTATCTCTGCTGAACAACAAATTTAGATCCTCCTAGCTCAGTTAGAAGTTGCCGCCCGCAGGGAAGTCATGTCATGGCCCCGTTCTGAAAAGAGCAGCCTGGAACAGATTTTTGATCGCCTCGGCACCACGTTTGAGGCCAGAACGGTGTCCGAAGTTAAAATGCGATTTTTCAGCAGGAAGCAACAGCCTGGGGAGTCCCTCCGTGATTTTGCTCTGTCCTTGCAACAGGTGGACCCCAAGGAGGCCGAGCACCAGGACAGGACTCTTAGAGAGCAGTTCATTGCGGGTATAAGTACTGAGCATTTAAAGGGCCAGCTGAGGATGCTGTCAGCTCAACACCCCAATTGTGCATTTCTGGACTTTAAAGAGCTGGCCATCAGTATCCTAGGCCAAAACCCGGCCGCAGGGCCAGTAGTCTCTCCTGAACCTCAGGCCTGTCAGCCAAAGACTGTCAATATGGGGCCGACTGGAGTCAGTCAAGCCACGCAGGCTCCAGTAACAGATGTGGTGGCGGCACTAATGGAGCAGGTAAACCATCTCACTAAGAGCCTGGAAAAGGTGTGCAGGAAAATAGAAGAATGGGAGAGACCATTGCTACTAGAAGATGAAAGCCCCCTGCCTCCAAAGCTCCCGCCTGCATATAAAGATGTATACCCCAAGGAACCTGATGGACGACCAAGTTACCGGTCTAGAAATCGCAAACAGCCTGTCTGTCACTATTGTAAAAAACATGGACATACTGAATCAATGTGCTGGCAGTTAAACGGGCAACCCCTGAGGCAGAGGACCGCCCCTCGGGAGGTAGAACAGTAGGTCCAAAGGATCCAAGCTGGATGCCCAGATACGTAGGATCTCGTCCAAAAATTAACATATGTATCAACGGGATACCTTTTGAAGCCTTGCTAGATACTGGGTCTCAGGTCACCACCATCCAACGGCCTGCCTTTGACAAGTTCTGGGATTCAAGTCTCCTCACCCAGCCACCAGAGTCCTGGCTAGATATCATCGCCAGTAACGGTAAGCCAGTGAAAGTCCACGGGTACTGGGAACCTACTCTTCAGGTGGGAGAGGCCACCTTACCACAGCAAGGTGTGATTGTGGTACAAGCCGGAGATAAAGGAGGACACCCTGTGATCCTAGGGACTAATGTCTTTAAAAATTGTTACTCCGAAGTACTTGAAGCATTGAATCAAACTATACCCTCAGCCTCACCTGCTTCTAAAAGAGTCATTCAAAAGACTATCAGTGTGCTGTGTGCTCAACAAAGGTTCGCAAATGGAAAAGGAGAAATCTGTACTGTCCGGATCCGGGATAACCGGACTGTAATTCTGCCTCCAAATTCCCAGATTATCCTGTGGTGTCGTGCTGTGTTAGGGATCCAGGGCCAGGACTATCAAGCCCTAGTGGAACCTATTCAAATTGAGTATCATCCCTTCGTACGAACAGCCAAGAGTCTGGTGACCGTGTCTCAAGGTAAAGTGCCTGTCCGTCTGATTAATTTCGGTGATCACCCTGTTACTCTTTTTAAGCACTGCCCCATTGCTCAGCTTTTCCAAATGTCTTTCCAGGATGTGATCCGTCGGCCGGCCAAGGAGACATTCCAGACCACACAGAGTGGCAGCGCCCTTGCCAGCGCCTCTTCAGTATCCTGGTGGGAAGAACTTCATGTGGGGAACAAATCCACCCTGAAGGAGCAAATAGAGGGAGTCCTGAGTCTGGTGAAAGAGCACCACAAGGCCTTTAGCAAGCACTCCACAGACTACGGAGAGGTCAGTGTAATCAAACACACCATACCCACTAGCTCTCATCCTCCTATCAAGGAGAGATACAGACCCATACCACCTACTACCTATCAGTCTGTGAAAGAAATGATACAGGAGATGAAGGACTCTAACATAATCCGGGACAGTTATAGTCCCTGGGCTGCGCCCCTAGTTCTTGTCCAAAAAAAAGATGGCAACATAAGGTTCTGCGTGGATTACAGAAAAATCAATCAAATCACCCACAAAGACGCTTATCCGTTACCACGCATTGAGGAGTCCTTGACTGCCCTGGGGTCATCAGCCTATTTCTCCACCCTGGACTTAACTAGCGGGTACTGGCAGGTACCTATGGCCCCAGAAGATCTAGAAAAGACCGCTTTCACTATGCTTATGGGCCTGTTTGAGTTTAATTATATGCCGTTTGGATTGTGCAACGCTCCAGGGACATTCCAGCGGTTGATGGAGCGTTGTTTAGGCCATAGGAACTTTGAGACTGTACTACTATACCTGGATGACGTCATTATCTACTCAAAGGCGTATGAGGACCATTTAAAACACCTGGCTGAAGTGTTTCAAGTCCTTGTTAAATATGGCCTTAAAATTAAGCCGTCCAAGTGCCACCTACTGGAACCAGCCGTGAAGTATCTAGGGCACGTTGTTAGTGCCGAAGGAGTCCAGCCTGATCCTGATACACTTGCTGCTGTCCGTAATTGGCCTACTCCCACCACCGTGAAAGAGGTGAGAAGTTTCCTCAGCTTTGCAGGATACTATAGATGCTTCATCCCACATTTTGCACAAATTGCGGATTCGATCCAGGAACTCCTAAGGGGGCATCCCAAGAAGAGTCCAAAGACTCCTATCCCTGTTGAATGGAATGAAGAACGGGAGATTGCCTTCCAGCTCCTAAAGAAGAAGCTGACTGAACCCCCTGTTCTGGGTTACCCGGATTATCAGAAGCCGTTCCACCTCTACACGGATGCCAGTAAAAGAGGCCTGGGAGCCGTGTTGGCCCAGGTGCAGGACAACAAAGAGAGGGTGATTGCCTACGCCAGTAGATCCCTGAGGGGAGCTGAGAAAAACAATTAGAATTATAGTTCCTTCAAGCTGGAGTTCCTCGCTTTAGTGTGGGCTGTAACTGAAAAGTTCAAAGACTATCTTGCTGCCACTCCGTTTGTCGCCTTCACGGACAACAACCCCCTGGTGCATCTGAACACAGCCAAATTAGGGGCGCTGGAGCAAAGATGGGCCTCACACCTTGCCAACTATGACTTCACTGTGAAATACCGAGCAGGCCGCTCCAATGATAATGCTGATGCCCTGTCCCGGCTTCCCACTACAGAAGCCCCAGAGGAACCAAAAGATGCCTGGGAAGAAGTGGAGATGCCGGCGTTTTACAACAAATTTGCTCAGCAAGATAATGTTTGCACTGAAAATCGCTCAGCTGCTGATTCTTCCTCATCAAATATTCCTGAGTCCAGGGGCAAACAAGAAAGGTGGATAAAGCTCCAGTCCGAAAGTAGAGTCCTCGGTGAACTGCTCGACTTCCTTACTAGTGGGAGAACTCCTGAGAGAGTCCGCAGGAAGAGTGCAGACCCAGAACTATTGAGACTGTGGAGACATCGCCACCAACTCTTCCTTCAAAAAGACCTGTTGCTTAGAAGGAGCCTGGATCCAGTGTCCTGCGATAGAGTATACCAGATCCTCATACCACGTCGAGACGCCAGTCTGGTGCTGGAGATGTATCATAACCAGTCCGGACACTTCGGCGTGCAGAAAACGGAGGCCACTACTCGCAGGAGGTTCTATTGGATCGGGATGAGAGAAGACATTGAGAAATGGTGCCGGGAGTGCACTGCCTGGGCCGTGGAGAGAAGTGAACGCCATGACCAGAGGGCGCCTCTCCATCCTATCGTAAGTAAAACTCCCTTAGAACTTGTTGCCATTGACCATGTGAAGTTGGAGCCAAGTCGCTCGGGGTATACTTATGCCATGACCATTATTACTCACTTCACTAAGTTTGTCGTAGCAGTGCCTGTGAAAGACCGGACAGCCAAGACTGCGGCGGAGGCGTTCTGGAAGCATTTCCTCCTGCCCTACCGCTGCCCAGAGAGGATCCTCACTGACCAGGTGTCACGAGGGTGTCAAGAGCCACGTCTGACTCCGTTATACTCGGGGTCAGGAAGTCGCAGCGGGTGGCTGCGCGTTCTATGTACAAAGACAGTGCTGTTTCGTAATGGTAGCTTTCTGGGTTTGCCTTGCAATCCTTTTTGGCTCACTCAGGGATCCGTAGCTTCTTCTCCTCAGCTGTTTCTTGTCCAGCACTTCTAACCTCCTTATATTCCCCTCCCTCACTTCTCTAATTGCCAGATATAGAGCTTCCTGCCTGGACTTCTATACTGACCCACTGGAGCTGTGTAGCTGTGTTCCCTGGTTGTTGTTCCAGAACGTTACCCTCCGGATCCCTGTTGGTCCTTGGTGTCAGCTGTTGTCGCCCACCTGGGATTATATGTTTGTCTGTATTGTCTGTCCTCTACTTGGTGTTTTCCTCTTAGTGTCAGTGGTGCGGACTAGTGATCCCACCGCCCCGTTCACTACACAGGGCTCATCTTAGGGAAAGCCAGGGTTTAGGCACGTGATCGGCGTATGGGTGAGGAACCCGTCTAGGGACGTCAGGGCAGTCAGGTGCCAGCCGCAAGGTGAGTCAGGGGTCACCACCTTTCCCTCTCCCTTGGACAGGGCCTTCCCATTTCCCTCCCTTTGCGTGACGCCGGTCATTATACCAGGGGTCTACGTTTGAATCACAGCTGTTCCAGGAGATGTGCCTGTTACATAATTTCCAGAAAGTCCGGACCACCGCCTATCATCCACAAGGTAATGGACTCTGTGAAAAGATGAATCAAACTCTCATTGAAATGCTGAGAGCAGTACCCCCTGAGACAAGGGGTAATTGGCCTACTCTGCTGCCACAACTCATGTATACTTACAATAATACCATTCACTGCTCCACCGGGTACACGCCCTTCTATCTGATGTTCGGCCGTCAAGTGAGATTACCTGCTGACCACTCCCTGAATGTACAGGTGCCTGATGTCATCAATCCTCTACCAAAAACGGATTGGGTAGTGGAGCATCAAAGACGTCTTCTCAATGCTAAGGAGATTGTCCAGGAGCGCATGGAATATGCCCGGGAGCAACAGCAGAGAGACTATGACCTGGCTGCTCATGCAGGGCCTCTAGCTATAGGAGACATGGTGTGGTTAAAAAATAACCACCGAACCAGTAAATTGGACAGTAAGTGGGAAAGGACTCCCTATGTCATCTCTGCTATCCCTAATGCTGAGGCCAACATTTATCAAATTTCCAGGGAAGGTAAAGGCTCCCAAATTGTACACAGGAATCGTTTAAAACCCTGCATAGAAGGAGAAATTGCAGCAGAGGACATTGAGCCGGAATCTCCTGAGCCCGAGTTGCCAGCCCAACCTGCTGATCCTATGCAGGCTGTTGAGAACCTGATACATGATAAAGAGCCACTTCATTGGTTCCTCACAACCTGGTTAAACTTGGTGGTACCAGCTCCAGTTCCTGCAGGTTCTCAATCCCAGGATGAACTCACTTCAGCTCCTGCTATTCCTCCACCTCAGGATGACCTGTCCCAGAGTGTACCTGAAAGAGTTCCAGAGCCTGTGGACTCCTCCAACCCTCCTGAACTAAGCCAGGAAGAATCTCTGCCAGTAAGAAGATCCACACGGTCTACTAAGGGGCACCCACCTGTGAGATTCGGGGACTACATTGTGGGCCCAAGTAGCCCCTCCCAGGAAACCCCTGTTTAACTGTTTATAAGACCCAGGTACGGACTCATTTTTGTCCTTTGAGCCTCCAGGAACTTATATTTACATTTTCTATCATTATGGACTATCCTGGTTATCCTTGACAGGTCAGCGCCCCCTGTTCCCTTATACTATCCTGAGAGAAGAGAACGACGCCCCTTTTCACCGCACTTTCCAGTGGAACTGTTTTATATATTTATACTGCTAAAGTGGTGATTGCTGTATATGCCTGTTTTTCGTTCTGTCTTTCAGGTTGCAGTTTCCAGCTGGGCGGGCCCCTTATGTTGAGCCGAGGACGGGCAACGTCACAGCAGCGGGGTATATAGTGTCCCACTAGGGTTAATATATCTATTGTATTAATGTGATGTTTTATGTTCATTTTCCTTGTGTTATCTGGGTAGCAGGCCTATTAGAGTGTAGTTCAGCCTCCTATACACTAGAGGGAGCTGGTAAGCACTTAGTATATATAGCTAGGCCCAGACAGGGAAGATTAGTGCATTCCAGGTGGCTAGTAGTGCATGCTAGCCTGCCTGAAGTCCCTGAGCCTCTGTTAGCTCAGAAGATTCACCCCAAGAGAAGAGTTTGCCTCCTGGGAGAAACCAAGTTCCTTAACCAGAGCAGAGCCATCGTTTTCCGGCTAAACAAGTAAGCTGAAGGGCAGAAGGATCATTAATGTGGAGCAAGTGATATATACCTGAGGAGGATTTCTACCAAGGATTAAAGCCAGCATTAGGGCATATGGGCCTTGGGAATACAGACAGCCAGGATATCTGAAGTATAGTGCAGCCTGGTCTGTGAGTGCTGATTGTACCCTCTGAGTATCTTGCAAAGAACTTAACACCTGCCATTGACGTGTAAAGCCTGCTATTTATCACTGTTGCAAAGTGGAAGTGAAATCAAATTGTAAAAAGTTGAATTGTTACCAGTAAAGAGAGTTTGGTTCACCCTACCATCGTGTTCCTCATTTACTACAACTATAAATCGGTGTGCCACCATTACAGGCACTGGCGTCACGAACCTTAAAGGGACCTTGCACTAGGCACATTAAACATCTGCAACATCCAGGGCACCTCGTCCACCATCAGGCCTGGTCCCTATATACAGAGAGTGCCAACCTCTCTGTCACTGCTGTACGCTGCCCAGGGTCATCCTACAAACTGTGAGTAACCCATAGCAACCCTCGTTTGCCTAAGTAACCGTGACCTCACATCGCAATACCCTGCAGGGCGGCGTACTGCAAACGGCTCCTGTCTGTGGAGCATACGCCTTCTCTCGGTCAGCATTTGATAATTCATTAGTAATGCTAATGCCAAAAAAAACAGGAGTGGATCTAAAACAGAGAGGACACATTAATGGAATATTTGCATGTCTTCTGTGTTTTGTACCCACTCCTGCTTTTGGCTAACAAATCATAAGCCAATTCTGATGGGACCATACAGGCCTTACAGCTGTTACACAGACAGGATCCGTTGTGCATCTCATTTTTCCTTCTTTCTGACAGATCAGAAGAAAGGTCAATTAAATGATGATGTCAGCCAAAGCAAGAATAGTGGACTAGTCATGAAGTGGGGAGGGTGGGAACAGCATGAGAAGTCCACAGAGTGGACCTATGACATAGTGGTGAGGAGGAAGCAGCATGAGGAGACCACAGAGTGGTCCAATAACAGGGTCTGGAGGTGGAAGCAGTATGAGGAGGCCACCGAGTGGCACAATGACACATTCTGGAGGTGGCAGCAGTATAAGGATGCCACCGAGTGGCACAATGACACAGTCTGGAGTTGGCAGCATCAGGAGAAGGCCACCGAGTGGCACAATGACAGAGTCTGGAGTTGGCAGCAGTATGAGGAGGCCACCGAGTGGCACAATGACAGTCTGGAGGTGGCAGCAGTATGAGGAGGCTGAAGAGTGGCACAATGACTTGTGTGGAGGTTGCTGCAGAATCAGGAGACCACAGAGTGGCTAAATGACAGAGTGTGGAGGTGGCGGCAGTATCAGCATCAGGAGGATGCCACAGAGTAGCACAATGACCGAGTCTGGAGCTGGTGACAGCAGCAGCATCAGGGGGATACCACAGAGTGGCAAGGTGAGATAGTGTGGAGACGGCAGCAGAAGCAGCAGGATACCACATAATGGCAAGGTGACATAGTGTGGATATGGCAGCAGCAGCATCAGGATACAACAGGTTGGCAAGGTGACATAGTGTGGAGATGGCAGCAGCAGCAGGATACCACAGAGTGGCAAGGAGATATAGTGTGGATATGGCAGCAGCAGCAGCATCAGGACACTACAGAGTGGCAAGGTGACATAGTGTGGAGATAGCAGCAGCAGCAGGATACCACAGAGTGGCAAGTTGACATAGTGAGGAGGTGGCAGCAGCATCAGGAGACCACAAAGTGACCCGGTGACAGAGTCGGGCGGTGGGTGGCCATACCAGTACCCACTGACGAAGGTTGGTGAAAGAAGGAGCAGTTGGCATCAGATGTGTGGCATCGGGCTGGTGTCAGCATCAGAATAGTAGCTGAGGCAGGTAGCCAGAAGAAACCAGTCTCTTTTGTCAAAGTGTTGGTGTGGCACCATGGATGATCTAGTCTGATGCATCAGGCATTGATGGGTGTAAATCCTGGCTGATCCACGCCAGGATCATTTATCATCTTGATAAAGGTCAGGTTCTCCACATTTTGGGTGGAAAGGTAAGTTCTTCTTGGGGTAACTATTGCCCCCGCCGCACTAAACACCCGCTCTGATGCCACACTACTGGCAGGGCAGGACAGCTCATTTCAGGGCAAACTCAGCCAGTTGGGGCCACAAATCCAGTTTGGCTGCCCAGTAGTCCAGCGGATCTTCAATGTAGGTTGTCACCACCTGCTGGTTCAAGTCCTGCTCCAGGTCTACCGGCTGCTGCTGGTGAGTAGTTTCTTCACTATGTGGGTGAAGAAAGCTACTCATCAGTGACTGTAGACTCAGGCTGCTGCTGATAGAGCTGGTACTCCTAATGCCACCCCATACCTCCCCAGCAGACATGGCAGTGCAACGTGAGCACAGAGTGCCCCCCTGGTCAGACCTGCCAGAGGATTTACAATGGCGCAGATAGGCAGCGGCCAACTGACTACATAGGATGTCTCTGTAGCAGTTCAGTATGTCCTCCCTTTCAGTGGGTGTAAAAAAGGCCTCCATTCTGGACCGGTAGCGAGGGTCCAACAAGGTGGAGAGCCAGAAGACATCCCTCTGCCGAATGGTGACAATTCGGTTGTCACTAACCAAGCAAGTGAGCATGCATCTGGCCATATGTGCAAATGACTTGCAGGGACTCCCTGCCTCCATCTCCACCGCATACTGCCATGGTGTGTCTGGGTCCTCGGTCTTGTCTGGCTGCTCCTGCTCCTCCTGTCACCTGAGTAGAAAAACCACCCATTTGTGCTCCAATGTCCTCCTCCACCTCCTCCTTCTCTTCCAGTTCAGCCCCTGCAGAGATCTAGGCGCCACGTCTCCAGTCCCCTGACCTGCCATTGTTACCACCATCTGTTCCAGGACATGAAAAAGTGGAATGATGTCGTTCATCCTGTAGTCCTGGTGACTGACAATTAACGTGGCATCCTCAAAGCGCTTGAGCAAACGGCACGTGTCACGCATGAGCTGCCGCGGGCTGACATCGAAGTTACACAGGGGAGTACTCCTGTCTGCTTGGATCATCAGGAAATCGTTGATGGCCTTTCTCTGTTCGTACAGTTGGTCCAACATATGAAGGGTGGAATTCCAACGGGTGGAAATGTCACATATCAGCCTATGTTGGGGGATGCCGTGCTGCAGCTGCAGCTCAAGGAGGGTGTGCTTTGCCGTGTACGAGTGGCTGAAGTGAATGCAAAGTTTCCTGGCCATTTTTAGGATGCCTTGCAAATGGGTGGAAGACTTCAGGAACCGCTTGACAACTAGATTGAACAAGTGTGTCCTTGATGCAGCGCTGACACAATAGTCTTCCCGTTGTTGGTCACTACGGTTCCGATTTTCAGTTGTCACGGAGAAAGCCAAGATTCGATTTCTTGCTGAAGGACATGGAGCAGTTCCTCCCATGTGTGGCTCTGTTCACCCAGCAAATGAGGTGCAGAACAGCTTGACACCACTGTGCCCTGCACATGGTGATGCAGCGGTTACTGTGGCAGGCTGGACCACCACATCAGAGCCACGGTTCTCCCAACTGCCACTGTATGGCAACGCTGCATATGTTGACGCAGGGCCGAACATTGGCACCCTGGTCATGCTTCACCTTCTGCCCACAAATTCTACATATGGCCACGTTCACCTCCTCCGGCGGCTTAACAAAAAACTTCCACACCGCAGAGTAGGTGATTTTCCCCCCAACAATCCGCACTGACTGCTGTCGCCGCTGCCTCCGTGAACCCCTGCACCACTACTTCCCGGGCAGGTAGGCTCATGCAAAGCAGGTGGTCTACCCCAGGCACATTTGGCTCCTGACGTCCCACTGCTGCCACCCTGCTGACTTCCAGCCGTGCTGCCAAGTACCAACTTGCTGGCTCAGCCGCTGCCTCACATGCAAGCTGCCACCCTCTTCTCCTGATGATAATGAAGCACCTTCTGCACCCAGCTCCCAATTGCGATCTGCTTCATCATCATCAAGTAGTGTCTGTACGTCACTGATGTTCTTCTCAATGGTCTGTGGGCCAGGAGCCTGACCGCTCGCAACACCAGCTCCCATGCCACTATCCTCATCACTACTTGCCCGCCTAGTGGATGTCTCCTCCAGATCTTGGCTGGGCAGTAGCAGCCAACCGCCCTCTAGTAGCTATTCCTCGCTGAAAAGTGGAGCTGAGCCTACAGCATATAATACTTCTCGCGGTGAGGGAACAGAAAAGGACAGAGGCAAGTTGACTACATGTAAGGGCTCCCGGGCCATGCCAACTAAGGGTTGTGTCTGACAAACCCACCGACTGTTGGATGGGGGTGTCTGATGTCACTTGGGATGAAGTAGGATTGTTGCGGGTACACGCTTTTACGACAAATAACTGCAACAGTGAAGTGCGTATATATTTTTCTTTCTGAACTGAAATAGGCCACTAAACGCTTTTACCACTAGAGTTGTTTTGATACAAAAATTTTAATAAAAAAAAAGCATTGAGATACTGGATACTATTCGATATCACACGAAAAAAATAAAACACCAAAAAAAGCTGCGTGCATTCTGCATTTTATGGAACGTCCGGCCCATAATAGAAAAGTCCTATCCTATTTTTTGGGGGGACAAGGTGACTAAAAAAAATGGCGAATCGCACAGTTTTTATTTTTTTTGCTTCTGTTATGGTGCTTCTGTTATGGTGCTTCTGTTATGGTGCTTCTGTTATGGCGCTAAGGACATTTTTAAATATTTTAATAGTTTAGACTTTTCAGACGTGGCGATATGTAATATGCTTATTTATTTATTGTTTATATATTTTATATGTAAAATTGGGAAAGGGGGCGATTTATACTTAATATTTAGATTTTTCTTGTTGTTTTTTACTTTTTATTTAATAGCTATTTTCCCCCTTAGGGGCCAGAACCTGGGATCTTTTAATCCCTTGTCCTATACACCCTGATAGAGCTCTATTAGGTTGAATGTTATGCAATCGCCAAGTCAATCACCTGACTTGAATCCTATTGAGCATGCATTTCACTTGCTGAAGACAAAACTGAAGGGAAAATGCCCCAAGAACAAACAGGAACTGAAGACAGCTGCAGTAAATGCCTGGCAAAGCATCACCAGGGATGAAACCCAGCAGCTATGCGTTCCAGACTTCAGACTATAATTGACTGCAAAGGATTTGCAACCAAGTATTAAAAAGTGAAAGTTTGATTTATGATTATTATTATGTCCCATTAGTTTTGATCCCTTAACAAGTGGGAGGCACATATGCAAACTGTTGCAATTCCTACACCGTTAACCTGATTTGGATGTAAATACCCTTAAATTAAAGCTGACAGTCTGCAGTTAAAGGACATCTTGTTCGTTTCATTTCAAATACATTGTGGTGGTGTATAGAGTCAAAAATGTTAGAACTGTGTCGATGTCCCAATATTTATGGACCTGACTGTAACTGCAACAGTGAAGTGCGTATATATTATTCTTTCTGAACTTAAATAGGCCTACTAAACTCTTTCACCGCAAATAACTGCAACAGTGATGTGCGTATATATTTGTCTTTCTGTACTGAAATAACCCACTACACGCTTTCGCCACAAATAACTGCAAAAGTGAAGTGCGTATATATTTTTATTTTTGAACTGAAATACTAACTAAAGGTACTTTCACACTAGCGTTTTTGCTTTCCGATATTGAGTTCCATCACAGGAGCTCAATACCCAAAAAAAGTAGGATAGCACTCCGTTCAGGATGCATCAGGATGCATTAGTTCAGTCCCTCTTACGTTTTTTGGATGGAGAAAATACTGCAGCATGCTGCAGTTTCCTCACTGGCCAAAAATACTGACCACTTGCCGGAATACCGGATCCGGCATTAATTTACATTAAAGTGTATTAGTGCCAGATCCGGCTGTCACGGATGGTGTTGCAGAAAGCTGGAACTTATAAATAAACATCCGACTGGCTTGATCACAAACTAAGGAGCATATGGGTGAGCCCTATAAAACCCCTAGAGCTCTCCCTGACTGTTATGCCCATGCAAAGGTCTTTATGGTAGACGATTGCATGCCCACGTACCTTATACTGTGTGACACCTGAAAACCCTATAATAGTGAGGGGACACGACCACCGGCTCCCTGCACTTAATACGGACGGAGCCAGGGTCACCTAGAATGAAGCCAGCAAGGAAACACAAATAAAGGAAAAGGACTTATCTGAGGAATCAGCAGTAGCAGCCTCCAGCAGTGAACAACTCATCCAGGAAGAAGTATAAATCGCAAAGTGAGGCAGTATGGGAGGGAATATAAAGGGAGACAATTAGTGTAAATAGGTGACAGCTGGGAGAAGGAAAGGAGATTACAAAGTGAAACCAAAACAAAGAACCTCATGCAAGAGGTAGAGAAGAACGTCTAACAGACCTTCTCACAGAACTGGCGGTGACACCGGCATTAAGTGTTCCGGCAAAACGTAACCGGCTTTCTGGAATCCTCTGCCGCAAGTGTGAAAGTACCCTAAACTCTTTCACCACAAATAACTGCAACAGTGAAGTGTGCATATATTTTTCTTTTTGTACTGAAATAGGCCACTAAACGCTTTCAACACATATAACTGCAGAAGTGAACTGAGAATATATTTTTCTTTTTGTACTGAAATAGGCCACTAAATGCTTTTAGCAGAAATAAATGTACCAGTGAAGGGAATATATTTTTCTTTCTGTACTGAAATTGGCCACAAAACTCTTTCATCACAAATAACTGCAACAGTGATGTGCGTATATATTTTTCTTTCTGTACTGAAATAGCCCACTACACGCTTTCACCACAAATAACTGCAACAGTGAAGTGCGTATATATTTTTCTTTTTGTACTGAAATAGGCCACTACATGCTTTCACCACAAATAACTGCAACAGTGAGGTGCGTATATATTTTTATTTTTGTACTGAAATACGCCACTAAACGCTTTCAACACATACTGTATAACTCCAGAAGTAAACTGCCTATAGATTTTTCTTTTTCCACAGATATAAGCCACTAAAGGCTTTTCAACATAGCACTTGCACCCCAAGAAAAAATAGCTGGAATGACAGAGCTGTATAATGGCTATTTGGATCCCCAATTAATCTTTCCCTGCACTTGTAAATCGCTTTTCTAGCACTGTCCCTAGCGCCTTCTGACCTTTCTCTCTGCACTAAGATGCTGTGAAATGATTCCTCCCTATCCTTTCCCTGCACTTGTAAATCGATTTTCTAGCACAGTCCCTAGTGCCTTCTGACATCTCTCCCTGCACTAAGATGCTGTGAAATGATTCCTCCCTATCCTTTCCCTGCACTTATAAATCGTTTTTTCTGATTTTATTTTCGCAATGAGGAAAAACTATTGATGTTCCTAGCACCTTCTCACATCTGTCCCTGCACTCTGGAAAATGTCTGATTCCAAAATGGCTGCCGTATTTATAGGGCTGTGACATCACTGGGCTGGCTGGCTACTAATTGGCTGAATGCAGGCATGTCGTTCTGGGTGATCCCGTCTTCCCAGACTTCCTTGCCCCATGTCCTCAGTCCTCACACGTGTGGCTGCCATTTTAGGAAAAGTTGTGATTCGTTACCACGAAATGCAAGGGAATTTGCATTCTTTGGAGTTAAAGGGGAACTAAAGCCAAAATCCAAACACAAAAAGGAACAACTAAGGCTAGTCGCAGACTAGCGTTAGAGATACCTGCCAGGAGAATGCCCAAAGCCAAATCTGTTGGTTGACACAGTGGTTCCACACCCATTGTCAAAACAGATTTACTATGGGGCCTAGTATTTTTAAGTTACACCACTGGCAGTCGCTATTCCCATGGCATATACATCTCCCAACTCTAATCTATCCTATCTAGCCAAGAAGATGTTGAGAGTTGGCCCTGCAAATATTTCGCTCTCTTTTGAAATCTAAGTTGCTGAGTTACTGGATCTGCTTTCTCCTATCTCCTATTTATTTAAATGGAGAGTGCTATTCACATGAGTTGCTACCTCTCCTAAATGTGGCTGTGATAGAGAGTCAAGTGAGGTCCAGGTCCCAGCAGTGGGATGGAGGCTCCTTCCAAATTTTTTGCACAGAAGCATTCATCAACTTTAATCAGTATGTACATGTACAGTACGCTGAATGTCAAAGTTAATTTTTATTTTTTAATCTACAGAACTAAAAATGTGCTTGACAGAAACAATTTGAAGTGTCCCTGAGTGGCACACGACATTGAGCCTCTGTGGTCACATACTGCTTTGAGAGCCAGTGAATGGCTCTACAGGGAGTGCAGAATTATTAGGCAAGTTGTATTTTTGAGGATTAATTTTATTATTGAACAACAACCATGTTCTCAATGAACCCAAAAAACTCATTAATATCAAAGCTGAATATTTTTGGAAGTAGTTTTTAGTTTGTTTTTAGTTTTAGCTATTTTAGGGGGATATCTGTGTGTGCAGGTGACTATTACTGTGCATAATTATTAGGCAACTTAACAAAAAACTAATATATACCCATTTCAATTATTTATTTTTACCAGTGAAACCAATGTAACATTCAACATTCACAAATATACATTTCTGACATTCAAAAACAAAACAAAAACAAATCAGTGACCAATATAGCCACCTTTCTTTGCAAGGACACTCAAAAGCCTGCCATCCATGGATTCTGTCAGTGTTTTGATCTGTTCACCATCAACATTGCGTGCAGCAGCAACCACAGCCTCCCAGACACTGTTCAGAGAGTTGTACTGTTTTCCCTCCTTGTAAATCTCACATTTGATGATGGACCACAGGTTCTCAATGGGGTTCAGATCAGGTGAACAAGGAGGCCATGTCATTAGATTTTCTTCTTTTATACCCTTTCTTGCCAGCCACGCTGTGGAGTACTTGGACGCGTGTGATGGAGCATTGTCCTGCATGAAAATCATGTTTTTCTTGAAGGATGCAGACTTCTTCCTGTACCACTGCTTGAAGAAGGTGTCTTCCAGAAACTGGCAGTAGGACTGGGAGTTGAGCTTGACTCCATCCTCAACCCGAAAAGGCCCCACAAGCTCATCTTTGATGATACCAGCCCAAACCAGTACTCCACCTCCACCTTGCTGGCGTCTGAGTCGGACTGGAGCTCTCTGCCCTTTACCAATCCAGCCACGGGCCCATCCATCTGGCCCATCAAGACTCACTCTCATTTCATCAGTCCATAAAACCTTAGAAAAATCAGTCTTGAGATATTTCTTGGCCCAGTCTTGCCGTTTCAGCTTGTGTGTCTTGTTCAGTGGTGGTCGTCTTTCAGCCTTTCTTACCTTGGCCATGTCTCTGAGTATTGCACACCTTGTGCTTTTGGGCACTCCAGTGATGTTGCAGCTCTGAAATATGGCCAAACTGGTGGCAAGTGGCATCTTGGCAGCTGCACGCTTGACTTTTCTCAGTTCATGGGCAGTTATTTTGCGCCTTGGTTTTTCCACACGCTTCTTGCGACCCTGTTGACTATTTTGAATGAAACGCTTGATTGTTCGATGATCACGCTTCAGAAGCTTTGCAATTTTAAGAGTGCTGCATCCCTCTGCAAGATATCTCACTATTTTTGACTTTTCTGAGCCTGTCAAGTCCTTCTTTTGACCCATTTTGCCAAAGGAAAGGAAGTTGCCTAATAATTATGCACACCTAATATAGGGTGTTGATGTCATTAGACCACACCCCTTCTCATTACAGAGATGCACATCACCTAATATGCTTAATTGGTAGTAGGCTTTCGAGCCTATACAGCTTGGAGTAAGACAACATGCATAAAGAGGATGATGTGGTCAAAATATTTATTTGCCTAATAATTCTGCACGCAGTGTAGTGCCACTTGTGACCATGGATGGGATATCACACTTCCTGACCAGAGGGAACCGTAAGCAGAGGGAATGGGACCCTCAGCACTGGAACAGCGCTGATGAATAGGTGAGTGGGTTTCTTTCATTATTCTTAACACATTCCAGCCCTTAATTCATATTTAGCTTGGGAGTTGGACAACTCCTTTGAGCAGCACATAGTTCACATTGACATTAAAGGGGTAAAGCATTGATGTGCCAGGTCATTCAGTGCAAAATGTCTCCATATATTCCCTTGCAGCTGTTGTAAATAGATGAGTGTCTATACCAGGGTCTAGAATAGACAACTCACATTTTCTATTATATAGTCCTGTGGTAGATCATAGCTTAAATAAAAATATAGTTTTCACTATCACTTTATTTCAGTTTCTCCCCAAACTACTTTTCTTTCCATGTTCTCTGATGTCAAGTGGAAAGGCACATAGGAGTGAGGTGGATCCATTTTACTGCTGGCCTTCATGTTCTTAGTACTACTTAGCAATTTGCAAAAAACCATGCAAGCTTTCTTTCTTTGCAGGTGAGACATATAGACATTGAACTTGAACTTTTTAAAGTTTGAGACTTGCCTTGTCTTGAAAGGTATTTCAGCTTCAAATAATAAATAAGCAGAAGAATGCCGAAGCTAGTCCATGACTATGACTCCTCTTCTATTTTAACAAAGTCAACCATTTTAATGAAATATATAGTTTTTGCGTAAAGGCCAATGCAACATTGCTCACATACAGTACATTCTAAGGCTACATGCACACGACCGTATGTGTTGTGCAGTCTGCAAATTGTGGATCCGCAAAAAAAAAAAACGAACGACATCCGTATGCCATCAGATTTTTTGGGCGGATCCTTTGTAACAATGCCTAAAACGGACAAGAATAGGACATGTTCTATGTTTTTTGCGGGGCTACGGAACGGACATACTGATGCGGACAGCACACAATTTTTAGCGGACCCATTGAAATGAATGGGTCCGCATCCTATCCACAAAAAAAAAAACGGAACGGACACGGAAACAAACAACGTTCGTGTGCATGTAGCCTAAGTATGTTACCGGATGGGGTAAGTCAGATATATAGTATATTGTGTTTCTTGTTTCATTTTGGACAACCTCTTTTTTAGAACACTACATATCGAACTAATGCTTTCTTATGGCAGGGAGAACAATTACACCTTAACGAATATATCAATGCTTACCAAGATAGGAAAATCTTCTTACTGTACATCTAAGCTGGCCAGGGCAACAACCATTCCCAGATATTTGTACCTATAGGCACAGTATTGCTATATTAATTATAATTAACCCCGTATATAATCAGGAAGGGTGGTTTGTCTGGGATATGACATATCAATATGACTATTGTTGTAGTCAGACAAAGACGTTTTGTATCCATCAGCCCCTGGTAAAGCACAGGGGAGCACTAGAACTATTCTGTGTAATAATAACTAAGGCTAAACCAGAGCAGCTACCATCTGCATGTAAGTTCTGTACTGCTACTCTGCAGCTATTTTCTTTAGTGCAAAGGATAAACATAATGATCCTAAAAACTTTTTCATGCTTTATTCCATGTACCACAACCCTACATATAGCCAGGTCTTTTTTAAGATTTTTATACAAATGCCTACCTGAAATGTTCATGTAGGGATGACAAGATTTCTTCCTTTCTTAATTCCCAAAATTTTCTGTCTTTAAAAAGCAACTAAACATTCATTCAACTTTTTTTTTTTAAATGTCCCAAATGTCCTAAAAATATTTTATTCTAATATACTTTATTAATAGATTTTGACTTTTTACTAAAGACATTTGCACCTAAAATCCTGACTTCATCCGAGCTTTAAATTCACAATTCTGGTACATTACTGACTTGTCAGCGGTGTATGGAGTACAGACTCTGCATTGTATCAATGAGGCCGCAGCGAACGGTGTACGGGCAGAAGTACACATTACTGCTCCTGCCTGTGTCCTCTGAGGTTGGCTAAATTCTGGCATGAGTACCCTGTAACATTGTGCTATGCTAGGATTAGCTGAGCGGAGCGGGCTCCTGCCTCTGCCCGCTTCACTAAGCTAAAAGTTCTGCATGTAAACCCTGAGCTTACTGAAGCAGGCACAGGCAGGAGCCCGCTCCACTTCGTTAATCCTGGAGTATCATATTGTTGCAGGGTACTGATGTGCTATGCCAGAATTTAGCAGACCTCTGGAGGCACAGACAGGAGCAGCGATGTGTGTTCCTGCCCACACACCGTTCACTATGGCCACATTGATACAATGCAGAGTCTGTACTCCATACACCTTGACAAGTCAGCGATGTGAGTGAATAATGAATTTAAAATGTGGTTGAAATTAGGACTTCAGGTAAAAATTTCTTTAGTAAAACGTCAATATCAATTATTAAGGTATATTACAAATATAATTTTTAGGACATTTGGGACATTATGTTAAATGTTAAATGAAAGTTTAGTTACTCTTTAACAATAGATAAGACAAATAAACAGCTCGAACTTGTAAAGCTTCAGGAGAAAAAGATGCACTTCTGTCATTCCTATAAGGGAAACATCCAGGCCCTGATGGACCAAATATAGCTTATTACAAGAATATCCAGGATGTTCTTCTGCCTTATCTCATGCACCTGCAATTCCTTATTGCAAGGCAATTCATTATTCAGACAATCAATGAAGCAAGTAATGCTGGGTTCACATCTGCATTGTGAACTCTAGCAGTCTGTTCTGATGGAGGAACACACTACCAGAGTTCACCGTATCTGGCACAGCTGGATACCACCATGCACCGCCAGATCCTCATTCACTGTAATTGCATCCAGCAGTAATCCGGCTGCTTTTCAGTATATATGCCGACTTTCAGCTGGACAAAAAATGGTGCCTGTAGCCAGGGGCGTAGCTAGAAATGCATGGGCCCCATAGCAAAAAAAATTTATGGCCCCCCCCCCGTGCCATCCACAGATCCCCCTCCCCTAAATAGTGCCAACCACAGATCCCCCTCCCCTAAACAGTGCCATCCACACATCTCCCTCCCCTAAACAGTGCCATCCACAGATCTCCCTCCCCTAAACAGTGCCATCCACAGATCCCCCTCCCCTAAACAGTGCCATCCACAGATCCCCCTCCCCTAAATAGTGCCAACCACAGATCCCCCTCCCCTAAATAGTGCCATCAACAGATCCCCCTCCCCTAAATAGTGCCATCAACAGATCCCCCTCCCCTAAATAGTGCCATCCACAGATCCCCCTCCCTTAAATAGTGCCATCCATAGATCCCCCTCCCCTAAATAGTGCCATCAACAGATCCCCCTCCCCTAAATAGTGCCATCCATAGATCCCCCTCCCCTAAATAGTGCCATCCACAGATCCCCCTCCCCTAAATAGTGCCATCCACAGAGCCCCCTCCCCTAAATAGTGCCATCCACAGATCCCCCTCCCCTAAATAGTGCCATCCACAGATCCCCCTCCCCTAAATAGTGCCATCCACAGATCCCCCTCCCCTAAATAGTGCCATCCACAGATCCCCCTCCCCTAAATAGTGCCATCCACAGATCCCCCTCCCCTAAATAGTGCCATCCACAGATCCCCCTCCCCTAAACAGTGCCATCCACAGATCCCCCTCCCCTAAATAGTGCCATCAACAGATCCCCCCTCCCCTAAATAGTGCCATACACAGATCCCCCTCCCCTAAATAGTGCCATACACAGATCCCCCTCCCCTAAATAGTGCCATACACAGATCCCTCTCCCCTAAATAGTGCCATCAACAGATCCCCCTCCCCTAAATAGTGCCATCAACAGATCCCCCCCTCCCCTAAACAGTGCCATCCACAGTATCAGGTGCCCCCCCCCATGTGCCAGTCAGTATCAGGTGCCAACCCCCCCCCCCAGGTGCCAGTATCAGGTCAGGTACCAACCCCCCTCCCTCCATGTGCCAGTATCAAGTGCCCCCCGCTCCCCCCATGGCAGTAACAGTCGGGTATTAAAAAATAAACACTTCTACTTACCTCCATGTCAGCGATGCGATGCAGCCTCTTCCTGTGTCCCTCCCTGTATGTCCATATATGGAGTCACTGCTTGTATTTCAGAAAAGGTTTCTGCTGGGATTCGAACTCACGACCTTCTGTATCAGAGGCAGAGCACCTAACCACAAGACCAAAAGAGCTGCCTTGCTGCTGACTGAAAAATTATGAGACTTCTACTGTTATAGCTGGCTAAGTGTACATCTATACACATGACAGCTGCTCATATATAGAGATATAGCAGTGCTGAGTGTGCTGGGATAGCTGTCACATAGAGATATAGCAGTGCTGGGTGTGTTGGGGCGGCTGTCATATGTATAGATGTACACTTAGCCAGCTATAACAGTAGTGTCAAATTTTTTCAATCAGTTGCAATGCCTCTTTTATGGTTGTGAGGGTAAATGCTTTGCCTCTGATACACTGATACAATGGAGGTTGTGGGTTCGAATCCCAGACACATCAGGAGACTTTAGAATACAGTAAGATTAGATCACATTAGCGAGGGGGCCTGAACATTAAGACTGCTGCTGTGAAGGGGCCCTGAACATTAAGACATCGATATTTAACTAACTTGAAAATAAACTGTCGGGCCCCGAAGCAGCTGCTTCCCCGGTAGTTACGCCACCTCCTGGTTGCCTGTGTGTAGTGTCTGTGTGTGTTAAAAAAAAAAAAAAAATGAATGTGGTCGGACGCCCCCCCCCCTGGCGTAGAGCCCCATAGCCACTGCTATGGTTGCTATGGCGATCCCCACGCCACTGCCTGTAGCATTTTTTTGTCATTCTGAAAGGCGGCATGTACGCCGGATACAGTGACCGGATTATAGTGCCAGAGTTCACAATGCAGATGTGAACCTGGCCTAAGCAAGACTATATCCGGGTTCAATGAAGAGAAAACTGGCACTCCAATAAGTTGCTAAGTGATTCTTTTATTGGTCATTTATAAGTACAGTGACACGCGTTTCGGCACGTACAAGTGCCTTTGTTAAACAGTGAGTGAGCAGCTGATTACAAAAAGACTAATGAACAGGGATTTAAATAGCCCGCCCTGAATCACATGACCTAGGCATCACGTTGCCAGGGAAACAGTGATTAATTACAAAACAAATGAAAGAAATATATGCATAGTAACTACAAGAATTCTGTAGTTCCTCTTAGAAGCCACGCTGTAGAAGTTTTTCAGTTGCACTGTGGAGAGTTAAACATGTGTGATAAGACAAGAGAAAGGTATCAAGATATTCCTGAAAAAATATATACATGAAAAAGAATTAATCATAAAAAACTTGTCACAGCATAATCTCGATTTAACCCCTTAGGTGTCAGTGTCTGTAGGCGATGGATCAAATATGCTTCTCGTTTAAGTAGCATTTTAGCTCTATTTCCCCCACGTCTGGGCAATGTAACCTCTTCAATTATTTGAAAACGAAGTTGCGAGACATTATGTCCCAATTGGTTGAAATGGTACGGAACGGGTAGCAATAGGTTTTTGCTACGTATAGTCGACTTATGCTTGCCAAAGCGGTCTTTCATACGCATGGTGGTTTCACCCACATAGCAAAGTCTGCAGGGACATTTCAGTAAATACACAATAAATGTGCTGTTACAGGTGAATATCCGGGTTCAGTTCTTACAAAATTAGAATGAATAGTTTAAATGCACATGATAAGTACCATGATATCTTATAGCGTTTTTCTTTGCTTACTATAGTTAATATTCTATAACAAGTACCTGCACTTTGACAGAGAAACACTCACACTCTCCTCGTTGCAGGAGACAGAATTTAGATGGACTCATAGACTTTCTATTGAGCTTTCTTTCCTGTAACATGGGCGTTTCTCTCTCCTTGTTCTAGCAATCTATGTGGGTCTCAGTAGTCAATACCATATGGTCATAAAGCTTTGAAATGTTGTTATGTACAGTGACACTTTAAACCCTCGGGTAATATCAGCAACACTTACAATATTGTAGTTTTTCTTGTTTAAGATGAAGCTTATTTTTCTCAGGCATTTCCTCCTGCTCCCTCTTCGTCTCCTCCCTTTACCCAATGATATCTTCCAACCTGTTATCATATTCATTGTTGTGCAACATCTTACTGTATTCTTTGACAGCCCTCATGTATTCATGCTTTGTTTTAAGCCATCCTTAAGTTATTAAGTCGCAAGTGGTGTATCCTCATATAATTTTCTGTGTGCATCTACTAGTGTTGATCGAGCACCAAAGTGCTTGGGTGCTCTGTTGCTCAAGTAGAATACTTTGGGATGTTTGGGTGCTCTACAGAGCACCCTAGCACAATGGAAGTCAATGGGAGAACCCTAGCATTAAACCAGGCACCCCCTACTCTGAAGAGGGGAGGCTGCCGGATCCCACTGAGGTCTATGCAGAAGATCGCTGTACAGTGGGGGAATCCCCCAGTGTGAGTCCACGCTTAGGAGTCTCTGATATGACTCCATATATAGCTATGTCCACATATGGAGTCAGTGCTTGGGGACACCCAGTGTATTTAAATCTAATTTAGCCTGTATTTCTGAAGAGTTTCTGCCGGGATTTGAACTCACAAACTTCTATATTAGAGGCAAGAACCTTAACCAGAGGCATTTATATATCATAAATATGATTTTATATATATATATATATATATATATATATATATATATATATATATATACATATATATATATATATATATATATATATATATACAGTACAGACCAAAAGTTTGGACACACCTTCTCATTCAAAGAGTTTTCTTTATTTTCATGACTATGAAGGCATCAAAACTATGAATTAACACATGTGGAATTATATACATAACAAACAAGTGTGAAACAACTGAAAATATGTCATATTCTAGGTTCTTCAAAGTAGCCACCTTTTGCTTTGATTACTGCTTTGCACACTCTTGGCATTCTCTTGATTCAAGAGGTAGTCCCCTAAAATGGTCTTCCAACAGTCTTGAAGGAGTTCCCAGAGATACTTAGAACTTGTTGGCCCTTTTGCCTTCACTCTGCGGTCCAGCTCACCCCAAACCATCTCCATTGGGTTCTGGTCCGGTGACTGTGGAGGCCAGTTCATCTGGCGCAGCACCCCATCACTCTCCTTCATGGTCAAATAACCCTTACTTTCAAAGTTTTCCCAATTTTTCCGCTGACTGACTGACCTTCATTTCTTAAAGTAATGATAGCCACTCGTTTTTCTTTACTTAGCTGCTTTTTTCTTGCCATAATACAAATTCTAACAGTCTATTCAGTAGGACCATCAGCTGTGTATCCACCTGACTTCTCCTCAACGCAACTGATGGTCCCAACCCCATTTATAAGGCAAGAAATCCCACTTATTAAACCTGACAGGGCACACCTGTGAAGTGAAAACCATTTCAGGGGACTACCTCTTGAAGCTTATCAAGAGAATGCCAAGAGTGTGCAAAGCAGTAATCAAAGCAAAAGGTGGCTACTTTGAAGAACATAGAATATGACATATTTTCAGTTGTTTCACACTTGTTTGTTATGTATATAATTCCACATGTGTTCATTCATAGTTTTGATGCCTTCAGTGTGAATCTACAATTTTCATAGTCATGAAAATAAAGAAAACTCTTTGAATGAGAAGGTGTGTCCAAACTTTTGGTCTGTATTGTATATAATTTTTTTTTGTAATTACACATTTCTTTTGTGCCATACATTTTTTACAATTACTAAAAAAATATAAAATATGTAAATTTAACTTGGCCTCTATTTCTGAAATGTTTATGCCATGATTTGAACTCACAACCTTCTACATTAGAGCCAAGAACCTTAACCACTACGCTATAGAGCTGCAGTTAAATATAAAATTATACTTCTGCCGTATCGGAATACTTACTACATGAGAAACTACTATGAGGTTTTTCTGATCCAGTTTAACATTCAGATTTATAGCTTACTGGTTAAGGTTCTTCCCTCACATGTAGAAGGTTATGAGTTCAAATCCTGGCAGAAACTTTTCAGAAATAGAGGCTAAATTAGATTTAAATACACTGACTCGAGCATTGCACTCGAGCACACGCGGTGTTCAGCCAAGCATCACGATGCTTGAGTTAAAATGGTGTTCGGCTGAGCATGCTATATAAACACTAGCATCTATCATCTGACTGTGAATTGTAAAAGGACCATTCTTTTTTCACACACTTAATATTAATCTAATAAATATGTCCAAATGAGATGCAGAGATTTAAATGAATCAATTATTCAGAATGGTCCCGGGTTATAAATGGTGTACCCCAAGGTTCAGTGCTGGGTCCTCTATTATTTAATTTATTTATTAATGATATCGAAGACAGGATTAATAGCACTATTTCTATTTTTGAAGATGACACTAAGCTGTGTAGTACAGTGCAGTCTATGGAAGATGTCCATAAAATACGAGCTGACTTGAACACTCTGAGTGATTGGGCATCAACTTGGCAAATGAGGTTCAATGTGGATAAATGTAAAGTTCAATGTGGATAAATGGAAAGTAATAATCTCTGTGCATCATATGTCCTAGGGGATGTAACACTGGGTTAGTAATTTGTAGAGAAGGATTTGGGTGTACTTGTAGATCATAGATTAAATAACAGCATACAATGTCAATCAGCTGCTTCTAAGGCTACCAGGATATTGTCATGCATTAAACCAGGCATGGACTCGCGGGGCAGGGATGTAATACTACCACTTTACAAAGCGTTGGTGCGGCCTCATCTGGAATATGCAGTTCAGTTCTGGGCACCAGTCCATAGAAAGGATGCACTGCATCTGGAAAAAGTACAGAGGAGAGCGACTAAACTTATAAGGGGCATGGAGGGTCTAAGTTATAAAGAAAGATTAAAATAATTAAATTTATTTGGTCTTGAGAGAAGACGTCTAAGGGGAGACATACACAAATATATAAATGGGCCATACAAAAAATACGGTGAAAAACTGTTCCATGTGAAATCCCCTAAAAAGACAAGAGGGCACTGTCTCTGTCTGAAGAAGAAAAAGTTCAGTCTCCAGAAGCGTCAAAGCTTCTTTACTGTAAGAACTGTGAATCTGTGGAATAGACTTCCTCAGGACGTGGTCACAGCAGGAACAGTGGACAGTTTCAAAAAGGGTTTAGATGAATTATTAAAAATAAATTTCATTAATGCTTATGAGAATGTGTAGAAATCTGAGTCTCACTTCCTTCTGGGATTCACATCCCCACCTATTCCTTATTTGAACTTGATGGACTTATGTCTTTTTTCAACCGTATTAACTGCGTAACATTAACTATGCAACTATGTAATTACAAGTTTTACTGAATCATTTTCCATAAAACTAAATATCAATCTGCTCACCCCTCCTACTCTATATCATGCTGCTTGCAGATTGCATTGCATTTTCATGTCAGGTTTACTTTAAGGCTACTTTCACGCTTGCGTTTTCTCTTTCCGCTGGTGAGATCCATCATAGGATCTCAATAGCGGGGGAAAACGCTTTAGTTTTGTCTCCATTCATTTCAACGGGGACAAAAGTGAACTGAATGAAACGGAATGCACCAGAATGCATACCATTCTGTTTGGTTGCGTCCCCATCGCGGACAGAATAACGCTGCAAGCAGCATTTTTCTGTCTGCGATGTAGTGCGGAGCAAGACGGATCCGTCCTGATCTGTCCCCCATTGACTTTCAGTGGTGTTCATGACGGATTCGTCTTGGCTATTTTAAAGATAATACAACCTGATCAGTTTATAACAGATGCAGACAGTTGTATTAGGCTACTTTCACACTTGCGTTGTGAAGATCTGGCAGGCAGTTCCGTTGCCGGAACTGCCTGCCGGATCTGGAAATCCATGTGTAAACGGATAGCATTTGTAGACGGATCCTGATGCGGATCCGTCTTACAAATGCATAGAATCACCGGATCCGTCTCTCCAGTGTCATCTGGAAAAAAAGATCCGGTATATATATTTTTTTGCATTTTTAAAGGATCCATTTTACCAGAACACTTGGTGCCGGATCCGGCATTAATGCATTTCAATGGAATGCAATGCATGCTGCAGTATTTTCTCCGGCCAAATACCGTAAGAGGGACTGAACTGAAGACATCCTGATGCATACTGAACGGATTGTTCTCCATTCAGAATGCATTAGGATAAAACTGATCAGTTTTTTTCTGGTATTGAGCCCCTAGGACGGAACTCAATACCGGAAAACTTTAACGCTAGTGTGAAAGTACCCTAACATGCAATGACTCTCAGCATGTCTTTAGATGCCCGTGCATGTAGCATCCTGACTGCATGATCTGCATAATTGCCGGGCTGCACCTGTAGTTGCCTGTCTGTGCCTGTATGAGCTATTGTGTCAAATGGCATGTAGAGATGCAGCCCAGCAATTAGTGGTAATCTGCATGCAGGTCCTACAGCCAGGCTACACCATGCAAAGGCACCTTTATAGCTTTAATGACATTAAAATGAAATCGTTAAATAGTTACACAGTTTTAATTTAAACCAAATACACAGCTTACAGTTTGCCGTGATTTGCTGCCAATATCATTCTAGTTATTGATCATAAGAATTAAGTCTGTAAAACCTATTTATTTAAGGCGTGTGCATTCAATTGATAACCTGCAATATAATCTTGTTAATCTTTTATTTGTCAAACACCTATTAAGTATATCTAGAGCCGATAATGACAGTAAAATAAAGCCAGCTAGTCTTCGGGTTATATGAGTATTCATTAGTTCAAGGTTTGTGGAATTCCCCAACAAGAAAGAGCATCAGTTACGGCTAATAAGATACCAGGTAAGAAAGGCTTTCTCTATGAATTCTGGCAACATTTAGAGTGAGATTTATTAAGAGTGGTATTACCCATGATCCTAATCTCCTGTGTGCTGGGGCGAGAAGCACCAAATTTATTAAGGCAGACAAAAAAGGAAGATGCAAGGGACATTCCTAGTGTGTTATCCCCAAAATGTTGAGACAGCGCATTCACGACAAATTGCATTTAGCAAAGGTGGTTGCACACAGGCCCAGCACTAAACATGCATCCAGGTCACTCCAAAGATGGGCTCCTGCTCCCTCCTCATTCGGGGTTGCCCCTGGAAATCCTGCATTGGTTGTAATGATGTAATAACTGAAAAAAGTGGGTACAAAGAAAAGGGATGTGGGGGATGGAATAAAAACAGATAATAGGATGTAGCCACAAGGAAGGATAAAACAATTTATTAGTAAAAATATGCGATGCATAATGAAGACAAACCGTCTTCTTCCTTAGTCATCCCTTTTCTTTTTTCTCTCCCTTTTTTTCAATTGATATCTTCTTATAACCTAATTTATTAAGAGGCACCTATTAACAAATGAGGTGCCTCTATGGCCTTCTGTACACCAGAAACTCAAATCCACTCCAGCTAGGGGCTGGAGTAGGGGCTGTCAGTGGGTAACGTGACACATCGGGGACATGTCACTGCTATGTCAAGTCATTGGCTGCAGTGGCCATGTGACCTGTGTCAAACTGGATGTTGATGTGTGGAGACCAGAGAGCTGCAGTGGCGGTGGGTGAGTGAAGGAGCTGGAACCTAGTGGCGGGTATCAGGTAGACATAACTCCCTCCGCATGTCTGGCCACATTGGGGAATCTGCCCGAAAGGCACCCATGGGTGAACAGCCCCTTTAAATCTCTAAAGGTATATGTTCATGGTCAGATTCCCAGGTCACTGTCCCCAAAATAGTCACAATTTGGCATCGGATACACTGTAGAACTTGTAGCAAAGTTAGGAACATAGACAGTAGTCATCAAAAGAATAGTAGTCAAGATGTAGCAATCCAGATGATGAGATGGAGTCATAGACAGAAGACGGTTGAGATGTAGATAGGTATCCAGGCAACAAACTTGGGGGCAAGACAAGAGCATAATCTGCAAATAAGGCCAAGATCAATGATCCATCTCAAATTCATTAGACTATGTACAGAAGCTGGAGTCCCCCTTAAACAGGGCGCCAGGGTTTGACAGACATCATCTTTGATTGTCTTGATAACCTGAAACCACTTACTGGAAAGGAGAATTACAGCCTGCTCCAGCAGGGCATACTTACTAACACTGTAGTTTGCATGTTTGTGGCATTTAAAAAAATATATATATACAGTACAGACCAAAAGTTTGGACACACCTTCTCATTCAAAGAGTTTTCTTTATTTTCATGACTATGAAAATTGTAGATTCACACTGAAGGCATCAAAACTATGAATTAACACATGTGGAATTATATACATAACAAACAAGTTTGAAACAACTGAAAATGTCATATTCTAGGTTCTTCAAAGTAGCCACCTTTTGCTTTGATTACTGCTTTGCACACTCTTGGCATTCTCTTGATGAGCTTCAAGAGATAGTCCCCTGAAATGGTTTTCACTTCACAGGTGTGCCCTGTCAGGTTTAATAAGTGGGATTTCTTGCCTTATAAATGGGGTTGGGACCATCAGTGGCGTTGAGGAGAAGTCAGGTGGATACACAGCTGATAAGAAATGAAGGTCAGTCAGTCAGCTGAAAAATTGGGAAAACTTTGAAAGTAAGGGTTATTTGACCATGAAGGAGAGTGATGGGGTGCTGTGCCAGATGACCTGGCCTCCACAGTCACCCGACCTGAACCCAATCGAGATGGTTTGGGATGAGCTGGACCGCAGAGTGAAGGCAAAAGGGCCAACAAGTGCTAAGAATCTCTGGAAACTCCTTCAAGACTGTTGGAAGACCATTTCAGGGGACTACCTCTTGAAGCTCATCAAGAGAATGCCAAGAGTGTGCAAAGCAGTAATCAAAGCAAAAGGTTGCTACTTTGAAGAACCTAGAATATGACATATTTTCAGTTGTTTCACACTTGTTTGTTATGTATATAATTCCACATGTGTTAATTCATAGTTTTGATGCCTTCATAGTCATGAAAATAAAGAAAACTCTTTGAATGAGAAGGTGTGTCCAAACCTTTGGTCTGTACTGTATATCAAAGGAATTTTAAAATCGTAAAAGTTCTTCCTGTATGAATTTATAGTTATATTGGGGATCTTTTTCTGAGACATAATCATCTCCACAATAGATATTTAGGGTTACTTAAAGGGAGTCTGTCACCAACCTGACTGGTTTTAAACCGATCACATAGTTCAGTGGGACACAAAGACATGACACAGATGTTACCTTTGTTTCGTTTTTCAGATCATCCAAATCGCCCAAAAAGTTGTTTTTATGATATGCTAATGAGCCGTCGCAAGTGCCCAGGGGCGGAGAGTTTGCTGAAAGTGCCCAAGTTCCCCCACCTCACTCGCACCTAACTCCGCCCCTCAGTAAGCTCAGGCCAGCCCTGTGGCTCTGTGACATCATATATCCCTATAGGCCGTTCGTGCATCGCTGCCGGGCCTGGGCATGCGCAGTGTTCTGCCCACAGTTGGAAGAGACATAGAGATATGCAGTGCGCAAGCGCCAGTTACTGGCGTAAAATCGGCACATGCGCACTGCATATCTCTGTGCCTCTGCGATGCACGAACCGCCTATAGGGAAATATGATGTCACAGAGCCACAAGGCTGGCCTGAGCTTACTGAGGGGCGGAGTTAGGCGCGAGTGAGGCGGGGAAACTTGGGCACTTTCAGCAAACTCTCCCCCCTTGGGCAATTGCGACGGCTCATTAGCATATCATAAAAACGACTTTATGGGCGATTTGAATGATCTGAAAAACTAAACAAAGGTAACATCTGTGTCATGTCTTTGTGTCCCACTGAACTATGTGATCGGTTTAAAACTGGTCAGGTTGGTGACAGACTCCCTTTAATTGTAAGAATTTACCCCTTGTGCAAAATAATAAATTGGTTCATAAGTTGGTTAATTGGCGAGGTAAAAATAAATTAATATCGATTCTATATGGTAAACTTTAGGATGTTATTAATAAGAAAATCACATTTAAACGTAGAAATAAAGTAGTTTGTTCTTACCATGTTTGTGTGGGTTTCTTCCACTTACTGTGGTTTCCTTTCACACTCCAAAGATATACTGATAGGGAACTTAGATTGCGAACTCGATAAGTGAGTAAAAAAAACAAAAAACAGGGCAGGATATTTGCACTTATCAAAATATATATTTTTTTACATAGTAAGGTTGCACGTCACTGTTTGTTCAGTGATTTCCATCAGTGATTGTGAGCGAAAATCAGGAGTGGAGGCTACAAAGACAGAAGGTATAAAGAAAAGATCTCCACCTGTTCTGTGTTTAGAGCCGCACCTGGTTTTGGCTCACAATAGCTGATAGAAATCACTGACGAACTCTGCTTAAGGCCATAGAGCTCATGCTAGGGGCGGTCTGGGAACTTTAGGGGGTTCTCCAGGAATAAAAAAAAATGAACATACTTAAATATTACTTTATTATAAATATATTCCCAAATTCCTTTCATTAGTTATAATGGCTTGTTTTGTCTAGTTAAGAACCATTAGGAGAAATAAAATGGGCCGCCATCCTATTAGTACACACAAAACCTGTCCTAATCACACAAGAGGACAAGTTACTTCACAACACTGAGCTAAAGGAATGGAGTTTATGAGGAGATATCTGTAAAGAATAAATCAAAGCAACTGGACGTACTGTAGATTTCTTGAAAACGTTTCACTCGTTCTTCCAACGAGCTTTCTCAATTCTGAGTGACTGTACAAGAATTCTCTTGTACAGTCACTCATAATTGAGAAAGCTCGTTGGAAGAACAAGTGAAACGTTTTCAAGAAATCTACAGTACGTCCAGTTGCCTTGATTTATTCTTTACAGATATACCATGACTTGGATAAATGAGAACCTTCACAGACTTTATGAGGAGATGTGTAGTACAGAGAGGACGGACAGGACAGACTGTGGCAATGTGGGGCTGTGGTAATGGAGACTGCATGCAAGTGCTGCTGCTCATTAGCCACATCCTCACTCTCCTCTCTGTACTGCATGCCTCCTCATGAACTCCATTCCTACAGAGATTCAGCTAAAGTTCTTATCAGCTGTATTCAGGATCATTCATAATCCCTGATGAGTAGAGCAGATAGGAGGCTGAGGCAGCTCTTTACCTCAGTGTGTGATTAGAACAGGTTTTTGTGTACTAATAGGATGGTCAGTATAATTAATGAAAGGTATTTGGGAATATATTTATAATAAAGTAATATTTAAGTATTTTCAATAATGATTTTTTTTTTATTCCTGGAGAACCCCTTTAACCACCTCAGCCCCCAGTGCTTAAACACCCTGAAAGACCAGGCCACTTTTTACACTTCTGACCTACACTACTTTCACCGTTTATTGCTCGGTCATGCAACTTACCACCCAAATGAATTTTACCTCCTTTTCTTCTCACTAATAGAGCTTTCATTTGGTGGTATTTCATTGCTGCTGACATTTTTACTTTTTTTGTTATTAATCGAAATTTAACGATTTTTTTGCAAAAAAATGACATTTTTCACTTTCAGTTGTAAAATTTTGCAAAAAAAACGACATCCATATATAAATTTTGCTCTAAATTTATTGTTCTACATGTCTTTGATAAAAAAAAAAATGTTTGGGTAAAAAGAAAAATGGTTTGGGTAAAAGTTATAGCGTTTACAAACTATGGTACAAAAATGTGAATTTCCGCTTTTTGAAGCAGCTCTGACTTTCTGAGCACCTGTCATGTTTCCTGAGGTTCTACAATGCCCAGACAGTACAAACACCCCACAAATGACCCCATTTCGGAAAGTACACACCCTAAGGTATTCGCTGATGGGCATAGTGAGTTCATCGAACTTTTTATTTTTTGTCACAAGTTAGCGGAAAATGATGATTTTTTTATTTCTTTTTTTTTTCTTACAAAGTCTCATATTCCACTAACTTGTGACAAAAAATAAAAAGTTCTATGAACTCACTATGCCCATCAGCGAATACCTTGGGGTCTCTTCTTTCCAAAATGGGGTCACTTGTGGGGTAGTTATACTGCCCTGGCATTCTAGGGGCCCAAATGTGTGGTAAGGAGTTTGAAATCAAATTCTGTAAAAAAATGACCTGTGAAATCCGAAAGGTGCTCTTTGGAATATGGGCCCCTTAGCCCACCTAGGCTGCAAAAAAGTGTCACACATCTGGTATCTCCGTACTCAGGAGAAGGTGGGGAATGTGTTTTGGGGTGTCATTTTACATATACCCATGCTGGGTGAGAGAAATATCTTGGCAAAAGACAACTTTTCCCATTTTTTTATACAAAGTTGGCATTTGACCAAGATATTTATCTCACCCAGCATGGGTATATGTAAAAAGACACCCCAAAACACATTCCCCACCTTCTCCTGAGTACGGAGATACCAGATGTGTGACACTTTTTTGCAGCCTAGGTGGGCAAAGGGGCCCATATTCCAAAGAGCACCTTTCGGATTTCACAGGTCATTTTTTACAGAATTTGATTTCAAACTCCTTACCACACATTTGGGCCCCTAGAATGCCAGGGCAGTATAACTATCCCACAAGTGACCACATTTTGGAAAGAAGACACCCCAAGGTATTCCGTGAGGGGCATGGCGAGTTCCTAGAATTTTTTATTTTTTGTCACAAGTTAGTGGAAAATGATGATTTTTTTTTTTTTTTTTTTTTTCATACAAAGTCTCATATTCCACTAACTTGTGACAAAAAATAAAAACTTCCATGAACTCACTATGCCCATCAGCGAATACCTTGGGGTCTCTTCTTTCCAAAATGGGGTCACTTGTGGGGTAGTTATACTGCCCTGGCATTCTAGGGGCCCAAATGTGTGGTAAGGAGTTTGAAATCAAATTCTGTAAAAAATGACGAGTGAAATCCGAAAGGTGCTCTTTGGAATATGGGCCCCTTTGCCCACCTAGGCTGCAAAAAAGTGTCACACATCTGGTATCTCCGTACTCGGGAGAAGTTGGGGAATGTGTTTTGAGGTGTCATTTTACATATACCCATGCTGGGTGAGATAAATATCTTGGTCAAATGCCAACTTTGTATAAAAAAATGGGAAAAGTTGTCTTTTGCCAAGATATTTCTCTCACCCAGCATGGGTATATGTAAAATGACACCCCAAAACACATTCCCCAACTTCTACTGAATACGGAGATACCAGATGTGTGACACTTTTTTGCAGCCTAGGTGGGCAAAGGGGCCCATATTCCAAAGAGCACCTTTCGGATTTCACTCGTCATTTTTTACAGAATTTGATTTCAAACTCCTTACCACACATTTGGGCCCCTAGAATGCCAGGGCAGTATAACTACCCCATAAGTGACCCCATTTTGGAAAGAAGAGACCCCAAGGTATTCGCTGATGGGCATAGTGAGTTCATGGAAGTTTTTATTTTTTGTCACAAGTTAGTGGAATATGAGACTTTGTATGAAAAAAATAATAAAAAAAAAAATCATCATTTTCCACTAACTTGTGACAAAAAATAAAAAATTCTAGGAACTCGCCATGCCCCTCACGGAATACCTTGGGGTGTCTTCTTTCCAAAATGGGGTCACTTGTGGGGTAGTTATACTGCCCTGGCATTTTCCAGGGGCCCTAATGTGTGGTAAGTAGGTAAATGACCTGTGAAATCCTAAAGGTGCTCTTTGGAATGTGGGCCCCTTTGCCCACCTAGGCTGCAAAAAAGTGTCACACAAGTGTTATCGCCGTATTCAGGAGACGTTGGGGAATGTGTTTTGGGGTGTCATTTTACATATACCCATGCTGGGTGAGAGAAATATCTTGGCAAAAGACAACTTTTCCCATTTTTTTATACAAAGTTGGCATTTGACCAAGATATTTATCTCACCCAGCATGGGTATATGTAAAATGACACCCCAAAACACATTCCCCAACTTCTCCTGAGTATGGCGATACCACATGTGTGACACTTTTTTGCAGCCTAGATGCGCAAAGGGGCCCAAATTCATTTTAGGAGGGCATTTTTAGACATTTGGATACCAGACTTCTTCTCACGCTTTGGGGCCCCTAGAATGCCAGGGCAGTATAAATACCCCACATGTGACCCCATTTTGGAAAGAAGACACCCCAAGGTATTCAATGAGGGGCATGGCGAGTTCATAGAAATTTTTTTTTTTGGGCACAAGTTAGCGGAAATTGATATTTTTTATTTTTTTTCTCACAAAGTCTCCCGTTCCGCTAACTTGGGACAAAAATTTCAATCTTTCATGGACTCAATATGCCCCTCACGGAATACCTGGGGGTGTCTTCTTTCCGAAATGGGGTCACATGTGGGGTATTTATACTGCCCTGGCATTCTAGGGGCCCTAAAGCGTGAGAAGAAGTCTGGAATATAAATGTCTAAAAAATTTTACGCATTTGGATTCCGTGAGGGGTATGGTGAGTTCATGTGAGATTTTATTTTTTGACACAAGTTAGTGGAATATGAGACTTTGTAAGAAAAAAAAAAAAAAATTCCGCTAACTTGGGCCAAAAAAATGTCTGAATGGAGCCTTACAGAGGGGTGATCAATGACAGGGGGGTGATCAATGACAGGGGGGTGATCAATGACAGGGGGGGTGATCAATGACAGGGGGGTGATCAGGGAGTTTATATGGGGTGATAACCACAGTCATTGATCACGCCCGTGTAAGGCTTCATTCAGACGTCCGTATGCGTTTTGCGGATCCGATCCATCTATCAGTGCATCCGTAAAAATCATGCGGACATCTGAATGGAGCTTTACAGGGGGGTAATCAATGACAGGGGTGTAATCAATGACAGGGGGGTGATCAGGGAGTCTATATGGGGTGATAACCACAGTCATTGATCATGCCCCTGTAAGGCTTCATTCAGACGTCCGTATGCGTTTTGCGGATCCGATCCATCTATCAGTGCATCCGTAAAAATCATGCGGACATCTGAATGGAGCTTTACAGGGGGGTAATCAATGACAGGGGTGTAATCAATGACAGGGGGGTGATCAGGGAGTCTATATGGGGTGATAACCACAGTCATTGATCATGCCCCTGTAAGGCTTCATTCAGACGTCCGGATGCGTTTTGCGGATCCGATCCATCTATCAGTGCATCCGTAAAAATCATGCGGACATCTGAATGGAGCTTTACAGGGGGGTAATCAATGACAGGGGTGTAATCAATGACAGGGGGGTGATCAGGGAGTCTATATGGGGTGATAACCACAGTCATTGATCATGCCCCTGTAAGGCTTCATTCAGACGTCCGGATGCGTTTTGCGGATCCGATCCATCTATCAGTGCATCCGTAAAAATCATGTGGACATCTGAATGGAGCTTTACAGGGGGGTAATCAATGACAGGGGTGTAATCAATGACAGGGGGGTGATCAGGGAGTCTATATGGGGTGATAACCACAGTCATTGATCACGCCCCTGTAAGGCTTCATTCAGACGTCCGTATGCGTTTTGCGGATCCGATCCATCTATCAGTGCATCCGTAAAAATCATGCGGACATCTGAATGGAGCTTTACAGGGGGTTGATCAATGACAGGGGGGTGATCAGGGAGTCTATATGGGGTGATAACCACAGTCATTGATCACGCCCCTGTAAGGCTTCATTCAGACGTCCGGATGCGTTTTGCGGATCCGATCCATCTATCAGTGGATCCGTAAAAATCATGCGGACATCTGAATGGAGCTTTACAGGGGGGTAATCAATGACAGGGGGGGGGTGATCAATGACAGGGGGGTGATCAGGGAGTCTATATGGGGTGATAACCACAGTCATTGATCATGCCCCTGTAAGGCTTCATTCAGACGTCCGGATGCGTTTTGCGGATCCGATCCATCTATCAGTGCATCCGTAAAAATCATGTGGACATCTGAATGGAGCTTTACAGGGGGTTGATCAATGACAGGGGTGTGATCAGGGAGTCTATATGGGGTGATAACCACAGTCATTGATCACGCCCCTGTAAGGCTTCATTCAGACGTCCGTATGCGTTTTGCGGATCCGATCCATCTATCAGTGGATCCGTAAAAATCATGCGGACATCTGAATGGAGCTTTACAGGGGGTTGATCAATGACAGGGGGGTAATCAATGACAGGGGGGTGATCAGGGAGTCTATATGGGGTGATAACCACAGTCATTGATCATGCCCCTGTAAGGCTTCATTCAGACGTCCGGATGCGTTTTGCGGATCCGATCCATCTATCAGTGCATCCGTAAAAATCATGCGGACATCTGAATGGAGCTTTACAGGGGGTTGATCAATGACAGGGGTGTAATCAATGACAGGGGGGTGATCAGGGAGTCTATATGGGGTGATCAGGGGCTAATAAGGGGTTAATAAGTGACGGGGGGGGTGTAGTGTAGTGTAGTGGTGCTTGGTGGGACTTTACTGAGCTACCTGTGTCCTCTGGTGGTCGATCCAAACAAAGGGGACCACCAGAGGACCAGGTAGCAGGTATATTAGACGCTGTTATCAAAACAGCGTCTAATATACCTGTTAGGGGTTAAAAAAAACACATCTCCAGCCTGCCAGCGAACGATCGCCGCTGGCAGGCTGGAGATCAACTCTCTTACCTTCCGTTCCTGTGAGCGCGCGCGCCTGTGTGCGCGCGTTCACAGGAAATCCCGGCTCACGCGAGATGACGCGTATATGCGTCGCTGAGCGCAGGGCTGCCACCTCCGGAACGCGAATCTGCGTACAGCGGTCCGGAGATGGTTAAAGTGGCCCTGGAAAAATATGTGTACACAGCAAAATAACTCTGTACCCATAACATATACAGAAACATTAAGCCTTTCTACCCCAGGCCCGTTTTCACCTTCCTAACCAGGCCATTTTTTGCAAATCTGACATGTGTCACTTTATGTGGTAATAACTTTAACACTTTTACTTATTCAGGCCATTGTGAGATTTTCCAAATTACCAAATATTGGGAAAAATTAGCAAATTTCCAAATTTCTATTTCTCTTCTTTTATAATAGATAGTAATACCTCCAAAAATAGTTACTACTTTACATTCCCCATATGCCTACTATATGTTTGGATCATTTTGAAAATGACTTAAAAAATTTTTGGGACGTTAGAAGGCTTAGAAGTTTAGAAGCAAATCTTAAAATTTTGAAGAACTGTTCCAAACCCCAATTTTTTCAGGTCCTGTTAAGTTATGAAGTCACTTTATGAGGTTTACCTAGTGGAAACCACCCATAAATAACCCCATTTTATAAACTACAACCCTCAAGCTAATCAAAACTGATTCTACAAACTTTGTTAACCCTTTAGGTGGGCCACGAGAATGAAATTAAAATAGGAATGAAATTTCAAAATTGCACTTATTTTTCATCATCGGTCACCTACACATGACACCCACCGCCCACCACTCCCTGCAAATCCGGAGCTGCGATGCGCATGTGTAAGGAATCCAGCCAATAGCAGCGATTGGGGCTGCAGGGGGCCGGAAAAACCTCCCGCAGCCCTTAGTCAACATAGCTGCCTACTCGGCAGAGCAGCCTTTGCACCCCGTTTCCCGAACAATTATGCCTGGTGGCGGGGTGTTCGTCGCGCCATATTAGTATGGCGCTGGGCGACAAGTCACGTCCTGATGCCCTGTACTATTACAGCACAGGTCGGGAAGCGGTTAAAACGGCCAACAATGAGGGGACAACACAAAGTACAGTAATAGAAAACAACAACACTGGACAATAACTCTGTAATCAACATAAAAACCATTAACTAACCAAATAAATAACATTATACTGTACTTAACTGTCACTAACTAACCAACTATATAATTTGCATAAATATAATTAACAAACAAATTGATATGTAAATCGACAGGGCTTAAACAGATACTACACACAATGCACTAATAGCAGCTTAGTCTGAATAGGGAGTAATTTTCATATTATTTTTTTCCTAACCGTACTCATTAAATTTAAAACCCTGCTAAACAAGATTCAGCAGGAGAAGAAAAAAAACATGCAGGAGATCCAGAAGCAGCAGCGGCAGCTGGCAAATAAGGTGAAGGAGATCCATGCGCAGCAGCGGAAGCTTGCACAGAAGGAACAGCAGTTTCATGCGCTGCAACAAAATCAGATGCAGGAGTTGTGTGACCTGCATGAGCTACTTAAAAAGTTGCTATAGAGCCATGTTTGGCTCCAACTGTTGAATAAAAAGTTTTTGCAGTTAAAACGTGTGCGTACTTTTTTAATACTGTTATGTTTCTATGTTATTTTAAATGATAAAGTTGCAGTAAGGCCCCTTTAGTCCATGGCAAACTCACCATGATCAGGACAGACAGCAGCATCAGCAGGTAATGGTAATGGTGGAGTAAAAGGCCTACACATAACTCAGCATGATCAGGACAGACAGCAGCAGGTTCTTTATTTGCAGCAGGAATGTGTTCCCAGGAATGCGCTCCCACCAGACCGGGGCAAAACACCACAAATAAACTTAGACACCTCTGAGAGAAGCAGGTTTTTTGTCTAGAGTGGGAATGTGCTTCCATGCATAGAAAATGCAATATTTTCCATTGAAATAGTTTTTTTCCTAAGGTATTTTAACTTTGTAGAGCCCACAATAAATTTGTACAAATTTAGCTCCACACACCGCCTGCAGGTCTGCTCTCATTTTCCATATCGGGCACATCGAGTCTGAAACAGAACACTGTAGTAACGCAGCCTGCCGTGCTGTGTGCTGATTGTTCCAAGCCAGAGGGCAGCAGGACTGTCGTGGTTTAGCATTGCAGCGGCTCCCTCATCCTCCTTTTGTCTTTAGTTTTCGGGGATCCCTGGAGTTGTCTGTGACTGGGGGGAGGAGACCGAGGACGACATTCTCCTGGGCGATGAGTAGGAGTCAGGGTGCTCCACCGCTTCCAATTTAGTGCAAATGGGGGCCTTCATGCTCCAGTGTTTGAAGAGAGATCCCCGTATAAAAAGCATAAAGGGCAAGGACCAGTACTGGGTTGCAACGTACTTAGACCCCTGTAACAAACACAGAATGGCGGACATGTTACCTCCAGCCACATAATCGCAAGTTATTTTCTGTCAGGTGAATGCCTAATTTTTGGGGCCTGTACTCCCGTGGCCTATAATAACATTTTCCTAGGTTCCAGCAGGGCCCATTTTTGCGAGTTTCCCTTTAAGGCGCATAAAAATGTCCCATGATTAAAATACATATTTTTGTTGGAATTTTTGCCATTGATCCCCCTCTAGTATGTCACTGTCCATGTTGTGGGACTATTTTTGCACTTCTACTAAGTATTTAGTGACTGAAAATCTGACCTGAAGGTTTGTCAAGTTCGCCTGCCATTAAAGTGAATGGGGTTCGCCGCGAACTTGCGGTTCGCGGCCGATGTTCGTCCATCACTAGTGAGGAGGGTTCATGTGTCCCCACGTCCATTGGCCCATCTGTAGAGGGCTCACTTCTATGGGATGGCTCGTTCCTATTCAAGTGTATAGGAATAAGCCGTCCCACTAAAGTGAATGGGACCGCTTGTAATTACATCTGTTCACCGATGCGATGTCAACAGCGAGCAGGTAAACAATAAAGGGAAGGCTGTGCTAGCATGGCTGTCAGACCCCAACCAATCTGATATTGATGACTTATCCTGAGGATCTTGGAAAACCCCTTTAATAAATGTATTGAAGAGAATAGTGCCCAATACTGACTCCTGAGGTACTCAACTAGTGAACGTGACCCAATCTGAGTGTGTGCCGTTAATAACCACCCTCTGTTTTCTATCACTGAGCCACTTACTTATCCACATACACATATTTTCCCATAGTCCAAGCATTTTCATTTTATGTTCTAACATTTTACTGTATGTGTCACTGTATCAAATGCTTTGGAGAAGTCAAGATATATAACATCCATTGAGTCACACAAGTCCAACCTAGAACTTACCTACTCATAAAAACTGATCCCTCATAAACCTGTGCTGATACGACATTATACTGTACAATTATTTTCATTGAGATACTCCAGGAGAGCATCTCTTAGAAAACCAGTTTACCCTCAACAGATGTTAAACTTACGGGCCTATAGTTTCTGGGCCCCTTCAAGACATTTTTCACCTTCTTGACAGAGCCTATTTTTGTAAATCTGACATGTCACTTTATGTGGTAATAAATTTGGAATGCTTTTACTTTACTTACCAAAAAATTCAGAGAATGTTTATTCGTGACACTCTTGGTAAAGGTAAATTTCAGTCAATATGTTTTACCTTTAATTTTAGAAAAAAATTAAAAAATTATTGAAATTTTTAAAATAATTCACTGTTTTCTAAATTTGAATTTCTCTGTTTTTAAGACAGATAGTGATACCTTATAGAAACAATTTTTAAAATTTTTAAGAGCATTTCTAAAATCCACTTTTTCAAGGACCAATTCAGTTTTGAAATCACTTTGAGGGTCTGACATAGCAGAAACCACCCATAAATGACCTCATTTTAGAAGCTATACCCCTCTAGGGATGAGCGGACCCTTGGATGTTTGGGTTCGACGGGTTCAGCCGAATTTTGTTTCAAAGTTCGGTTCGGATCCCTAACTTGACCCGAACTTGACCCAGAACCACATTGAAGTCAATGGCGACCCAAACTTTGGGGCTGAATAATGGCTGTAAAAAAGTCAGAGAAAGGGCTAGAGGGCTGCAAAAGGAACCAAAATGGGGGTAAGAGCAGTACAATTGCCCTGCAAACCAGTTTGGAAAGGGAAATGACTTAAAGTAACATAAAATACATAAGAATGAAAAATAATAATCTTGAACCAGGAGGTAAAGGTCCAAGTGGAGTAGGAAGTTGATGTGGCTATATAGGTGGAAGAGGCGGAAGAGGAAGCCAACACTATTTCTTTTTTCTTTCATTCTTTTATTTATTTGTCTGTTAATTCTGTTTGTGACCTATAGCCATTTTTTGGAGTGTGGCAAGTATCCTTCTCTACTATGCCAATATAAGAAATAATAATCTTGAGCCAGGAGGTAGAGGTCTGAGTGGAGGAGGAGGTGGACTTGGTGGTGTAGGTGGAAGAGGGGGAGGAGGCAGAGAAGGTAGCCAACATTTCTTTCTTTCTAACTGGCAGAGAACGCACAAACTGCGATGGAGTATAACAATGGCTGGGTGAGGCCGGTATACTTCTCTACTTGTCACGGCCACGGTTTTGGCCGTGACTCCTTGGGAGCCGCATACAGTTTCCCGCGGTTTGGGTTGTTGTTTCAACCGCAGCTTGAGGCTTGATGTTGTTTGCCTCAAGTGCGGTTGCCGCGGACAACAGGTATGTGTGCGGTCCCTTTGGAGTTTGTGTGTGTTTGTATGCACTGTCGTTTGTCTGTGTGCACTCTGTGTAGTGTGTGGTGTGCACGGACACCTTTCCTGCACTGTGGTTGTCCGTGGCAACGTTTGTCGTTGTGTACATGTGGTGGCAGTGTCCCGGCCTTGGGGCTGACTCCCAGGACACGGTTGCCACCCATGTCGTTGCATGCGGCAACAACCACAGTGTGTTTGTTGTGTTGGACACTTCCCCTTTAAGTTGGTGTTTTCCCTTTCCTGTGGTGCTGGAAGGGTTAACTCCCTTCCCAGTGTGTGTGATGTCACTGGGTGTGTCTGACCGTTGGGTGTGGCCTCTTAGGCCTATAAAGCCTCTCACTTTGGCATGGCTCAGTAGGTTGCTTCAGTCATCCTTTGCTGTTGCAGCCTCCTGTGATTTCCATCTTCTTGTAAGGGCCACCCTTCCGGTCATAAGTTCTAATACCGTGATGTGTTGTTGATGTCTTGTGTCTTTGGTTTTTGTGCAGCTATGGATGTCCTGGTCCCTGTGTGTCTTCATGTGTGTGCTGTTTACCTTTGTCTGTGTGGACAGCCTTTCCTTAGCACGGGCTCCAGTCAGCAAGGCTGAGACAGGTTTGTGTGGAACTGTTTGGTTCACCTGTCTTATCCATAGTCCTGTTTATGTACCCCCTTCTTCATGCTGCTTGGCCAGTGAGACTCCTGCTCCTCCGTGCCTAGGAGGAGTGGGCTGTCTTACACTGCTCCTTAGCCCAGGGACCGGTCGGAGGGTAAGTCAGGGATCCGAGGTTCCTGCGCATAGGTCCTCCTACCATCAAGGTCGGCCCATGCAGGTAGGAGACAGGGTCAGCGTTAGGGACGCAACAGGAGGTGACCTGCTCCCTAATTCTGTGTTCCTGGCCAGTAGCGACTAAACATCTTCCATCACCGCACGGCTGAGGATTTCCCCCATCCTCAGCCGTGACACTACTCTGCCCAAGGTATGGACAAGCCCTGTGGGATCCATGCCTCATTTTAATGAATGTGAGCTTGCCCACGTTGGCTGTGGACAGGCTAATGCGCCTGTCCGTGATCACACCCCCTGCTGTGCTAAACACATGTTCAGACAACGCACTTGCCGCAGGGCAGAGCAACACCTCCAAGCAAGCTCAGGCCATGTGTCCAATTTGGAGACCCAGAAGTTAAATGGGGCAGACACATCAGTCAGTATGTGCAGACGTGTGTGCTAGTGTTGGACGTGAATATTCGAATAACGAATATTAATCGCGAATATCGCCACTTCGAGAATTTGCGAATATTTAGAATATAGTGATATATCCTCGTAATTTCGAATATTCTAATTTTTTTTTCATCAGTAACCTCCCTTCTTGCTTGTGGGCCAATGAGAAGGCTACAATGTCTTTGTCTGAGCTTAGCAACATCCCTAGCAACCAATAGGAAAGTTAGCTACCCCTTACTCTATAAGAACCTCCCCAGCAGCCCTTGTATGCAGTATTTTGCAGATCTGAGAGAGACAGCAGTGTTATTGCTGTGCTCTCTGCTTTCTTGTGTCATTACACTAGATAGTTAGCTAGCTTATATATACATATATTCACAATACTTAGTGCACCAATCACTAATAAGTAGTCAGACCTGTTAAAATGTGAAGTTGCATGTATTGCGCCAAAATATTTGTATCATTAGTGCTGATTTCGCAATCACAAATATATTGGAGCACTCTATTTTTAAATAAAGCTATTGTAATGTTCTGCCGTGCCAACCATTTTTTACAGTCTCAGGAAACTTTTAGCAGCTTGAAGACCCACTCCTGTATTTCGCTCGCATTACGCGAATATATCATTGCCGATTTTTCGCGATCAAGAAAATAATCTTGAATTCGCGAATATATGACGAATATTCTACCAAATATTCACAAAATATAGTGAATTCGAATATTGCCGCTGCCGCTCATCACTAGTGTGTGCACTTACTCTTCCACCATGTTGCTAAAATGCTGCCTCCTGCTAAGACGGTTCATATCAGATGGTGGCTTGCTGACTAAGCTTTTCCACATTTTGGCCATGCTAACCCTCCCTTCTGAGGTGCTGGCAGTGCCCCAGCTGTGTTAGTGACTTCCTTCTCCTCCGCCTCATGCTTCCACTGAGCCCCCGCTGTCAGGTGGGAATGCCGTCAGTAGTGAGCCTACCAGAGTGAGCTTGAACTCTTGCATCTTCCGATCATGCTCCAGTGATGGAAGTAAGGATGGCACATTGTCCTTTTTCCGGGGATACAGCAGGGTGGCCACCCAGTAATCAGTGCTGGTAACAATGAGGGCAGCTCGGTGATCGTTGCGCAGGCACTGCAGCATGTAGTCACTCATGTGTGCCAGGCTGTCCAGAGGCAACGACAAGCTATCCTCGGTGGGGGTGTATTGTCTGTGTCCTCTGTATCCCCCCAGCCACACTCCATTGATGCCCGTGAACTCATTTGGGTTCCACCCTGCCGTGAACTCAGTTCCTCCTCCTCCTCGTCATAATCATCATCATCCTCCTCATCCTCCAAATCTGTGCCCTGGATGGACAATTGTATACCTGGCCGCTGTTGGTGCAGGAACCCACCCTTCGAACCACATGTGGACGACTGGCCTGATAACCGTGGGAGTGATGCCTGTTCATCCTCATTTTCCTCCTATGCCACACCCTTATCCATCATTGCCTGAAGCGTTTTTTTTAAGGAGGCATAGAAGTGGGATAGTAATAATAATGATGATGGGTTCATCGGCGCTGGCCATATTGGTGGAGTACTTAAAACAACACAACAAGGCACACACGTCCCGCATGGAGGCCCACTCATTGGTGGTGAAGTGGTGCTGTTCCGCAGAGCGACTCACCCATGTGTGCTGCACCTGAAACTCCACTATTGCTTGCTGCTGCTCGCACAGTCTCTTCAGCATGTGCAAGGTGGAGTTCCACCTTGTGGGTATGTCGCATCGTGGGCGGGAAGACAGAAGTTACACTGCAGCACAGACAGGAAAGAAGCAGCAGTGTGAGAACGCCGAAAGCTCACACAGACGGCCCGCACTTTCTACAACAGCTCTGATATCTCAGGGAAATACTTCAGGAACCTTTGCACCACAAGGCAAGGGATGTGCGTCAAACTGGCTAGGCCCAGAGCTGCTATGAGATTTCACCCGTTATCGCACACAACCAGGCTGGGCTTGAGGCTCAGTGGCAGCGGCACCAACCACTCATTGGTCTGTTCTTCCATGTCCATTTACAGCTCCTGCATGGTGTGGGTTTTTTCCACCAAACAGGGGAGTTCCAGAACTACCTGCTGTCTTTTCCCCATGGCTATTGCAGGCGTTAGGCTGACTGGATGAGAAGGCGGCAGAGAAAGATGAGGAGGCGGCAGAGGAGGAAGCGGAGGATAGTGTTGAGCGCGAATATTCGATTAGCGAATTTTAATCTCGAATATCAGCACTTAGCTAATTCACGAATATTTCGAATATAGTGCTATATATTCGCTAATTCTAATATTAATTTTTTTTTTAAAGTTGTTCCCACTTCCCAAAAGCAGTTCTTCTAACATGTCCGAGGGACTCCGTGCTCCTTGCCCGCTCCAGTCAGTGCCCGTTGGCGCGTCTGCCGAGTGCTGACTTCCCGTGCACATGGAGAGTCCCCATCATCATGGGAACGCCTCCATGCTAGAATGTACTGTCCGATGTGAGAATCACGGTCATCTAGACCACGCTCAAAGTTGGATGCGCAATGCGAGTAAAATTACGCATTGAACATCCAACTTAATTTGTGTATAGGCAACCTTCCTAATGGTTGGCTTGCTAGAATTAATGAATATAGAGAATATAGTGCTATATTCGTATTCGTCATATTCGTTAATTCTTTGATAGCCAAACAATAAAGAAGTTGGATGTGCAATCCGAGTAATATTACTTAATCTTCTCGCATTGCGCATCCAACTTAGAGCGGGGTATAGCCAACTTTCCTAATGGTTGGTTTGCTAGAATTAACGAAGAAAACGAATATAGCGCTATATTCTCTATATTTGTTAATTCTAGCAAGCCAATAGGAAAGTTGCCTATGGACAGCTCTAAGTTGGATTTGCAATGCGAGAATATTACTTTGCCTATTTTGCAATAAATAGAATAATGACTCAGTATTCTATTTATTGCAAAAAATAAGCAAAGTAATATTCTCGCATTGCGATTTGCGCATCCAACTTAGAGCGGGGTATAGCCAACTTTCCTATTGGTTGGGTTGCTAGAATTAACGAAGATAACGAATATAGCGCTGTATTCTTTATATTCGTTAATTCTAGCAAGCCAATAGGAAAGTTGCCTATGGACAGCTCTAAGCTGGATTCGCAATTCGAGAATATTACTTTGCCTATTTTTTGCAATAAATAGAATACTGAGTCATTATTCTATTTATTGCAAAAAATAGGCAAAGTAATATTCTCGCATTGCGAATCCAACTTAGAGCTGTCCATAGGCAACTTTCCTGTTGGCTTGCTAGAATTAACGAATATAGAGAATATAACGCTATATTCGTTATCTTCATTATTTGTATTTTACGAATATTCGCTATATTGCTATATAGTCTTGTTTTAGAATATGACAAATATTCTAAAAAACTAAGTTATAGCAATATAGCATATATATTAGTTATTTAGAATATTCGTTTTTTTCCCCAATGTGTACTATTATTACACTTTGGCATATTCCACCCCGACAAGCGTCCCTGTCACCATGGGAACGCCTGTGGGCTAGAATATACCATCAAGTCTGAGTTTTGACGATCTCAGGGAAAACTCAGGGAGGTACATACTGGATAAGGAGATACTTCCTTTTTCTCTCTAGTGTTTGGTGGATGGACAGCTGAACGCTTCCATAGGACAGTGTGGAGATGCTTGATAAAACAGCATCAGTGGTGATGCTGTCACATCCTCTCTTTGCGGGGTGCCAAGTGGCCCTGTGGCTCCAGAGGGGAAGGAAGAGGCCGAGACCACAGCAGAAGAGGGAGCAGGAGGAGCCTCGGATCTTTGTGGTTTTTGCAGGTGGTCATGCAGGTGGTGCATAGGTTTAGAACAATTACAGTTGCAAGAAACAGTATGTGAACCCTTTGGAATAATATGGATTTCTGCACAAATTTGTTATAAAATGTGATCTGATCTTTATCTAAGTCAAAACAATTGACAATCACAGTCTACTTAAACTAATAACACACAAAGAATTAAATGTTACCATGTTTTTATTGAACACAACATGTAAACATTCACAGTGCAGGTGGAAAAAGTATGTGAACCCCTAGACTAATGACATGTCCAAGAGCTAATTGGAGTGAGGTGTCAGCCAACTGGAGTCCAGTCAATGAGATGAGATTGGAGGTGTTGGTTACAGCTGCCCTGCCCTATAAAAAACACACACCACTTCTGGGTTTGCTTTTCACAAGAAGCATTGCCTGATATGAATGATGCCTCGCACAAAATAGCTCTCAGAAGACCTATGATTAAGAATTGTTGACTTGCATAAAGCTGGAAATGGTTATAAAAGTATCTCCAAAAGCCTTGCTGTTCATCAGTCCACGGTAAGACAAATTGTCTATAAATGGAGAAAGTTCAGCACTGCTTCTACTCTCCCTAGGAGTGGCTATCCTGTAAAGATGACTGCAAGAGCACAGCACAGACTGCTCAATGAGGTGAAGAAGAATCCTAGAGTGTCAGCTAAAGACTTACAAAAGTCTCTGGCATATGCTAACATCCCTGTTAGCGAATCTACGATACGTAAAACACTAAACAAGAATGGATTTCATGGGAGGATACCACAGAGGAATCCACTGCTGTCCAAAAAAAACATTGCTGCACATTTGTAAGCCGTGTACCGGGGTGGGCTCCCCAGGATACAGTGAAGTCACAGTCAAGGAAAGCGACACTGACACCAGCTTAATATGCAAGAACAGAAACTTTCCTTTGGCAAAAGTAATAACACAAGTATAATCGCAACAATACAAACATGCACAGAAAATGCTATACCCCGGACCCACAGTCACTGTCCCTGCCCACTGGACAGGCCTAGCTGATGGCGGACACAGCAGAGCCTGCAAAGTCAATACTGCGCCGCAGAACAGTTCTGTACAACCTGGCAATCACACAACCCTAACTATCTATCTAGTTTCAGGCCTAGGCTTAGTCTCTGTTGCTTTAGGCGCCACTAGTATAAAGCAAGGAGTAAACGTATGTACTGACCTGCGTCCGTTCTGGGCCCTAGGATGCCGCTTACCCGGGATGGCCACCAAGCTCTCAGCAACCGTAGCTGCAAAATAGTGGCCTCTTGTGCCCAGAATGCCAAATGACAGCTCCAATACAATCTAGGCATAAACATTATGCAGGCAGAGCTTTTCCACAACCTCACACGTTTACAGTTTGCACAAGAGCACCTGGATGTTCCACAGCAGTACTGGAAAAATATTCTGTGGACAGATGAAACCAAAGTTGCGTTGTTTGGAAGAAACACACAACACTATGTGGGGAGAAAAAGAGGCACAGCACACCAACATCAAAACCTCATCCCAACTGTGAAGTATGGTGGTGGGGGGATCATGGTTTGGGGCTGCTTTGCTGCGTCAGGGCCTGGACGGATTGCTATCATCGAAGGAAAAATGAATTCCCAAGTTTATCAAGATATTTTTCAGGAGAACTTAAGGCCATCTGTCCACCAGCTGATGCTCAACAGAAGATGGCTGTTGCAACAGGACAACGACCCAAAGCATAGAAGTAAATAAACAACAGAATGGCTTAAACAGAAGAAAATACGCCTTCTGGAGTGGCCCAGTCAGAGTCCTGACCTCAACCTGATTGAGATGCTGTGGCATGACCTCAAGAAAGCGATTCACACCAGACATCCCAAGAATATTGCTGAACTGAAACAGTTCTGTAAAGAGGAATGTTCAAGAATTACTCCTGACCATTGTGCACGTCTGATCTGCAACTACAGGAAACGTTTGGTTGAAGTTATTGCTGCCAAAGGAGGTTAAACCAGTTATTAAATCAAAGGGTTCACATACTTTTTCCACCTGCACTGTGAATGTTTACATGGTGTGTTCAATAAAAACATGGTAACATTTAATTCTTTGTGTGTTATTAGTTTAAGCAGACTGTGATTGTCTATTGTTGTGACTTAGATGAAGATCAGATCACATTTTATGACCAATTTGTGCAGAAATCCATATAATTCCAAAGGGTTCACATACTTTTTCTTGCAACTGTATGCCTTTCCTCATGCACAGCATGCAAACCATCTGTGTCTTGTTGTGAGCACATTGTCTGAAGAACTTCCAAGTCAGGGAACTCCTTTGGGTACCATGTCACATTTGAAGGCACACTAAGGTACCCCTTCAGTAGAAACTCCCAAAAAGTGACCTAATTTTGAAAACTGCACCCCTCAAGGAGGGGTGTACTGACCACTTTGAATCCACATGCGTTTCATAGAATTTAGAAACACTTGGCTGTGAAAATGATAATCTCAATTTCTTCCAATAAAATGTTGCATAAGCCCCCCATATTTCATTTTCCCAAAGTGTAAACGGAGGAAAAGCACCCAAAATTTTGTTAAGCATTATCTCCTGAACAAGGCAACACCCCATTTGTAGTCATAAATTGCTGTTTGGGCATTTGGCAAAGATCAGAAGAGGAGGAGCTCTATATGGTTTTTGGAGGGTAGATTTTGGTGGAATGGTTTACAGGGGCGCCATGTTGCTATTGATCAGCCTCTGGAGACCAGTATAGCCATTTTCTAACAACCATACATTTTATTTTTCTCTCAATCAAGCTTTGTCATTCTATTTTAGGGTATATACGACTTTTCTTTTTATTTAGCTTTTTGGGAAACAGGTTAAAGAAAAGTACAATTACAAGGATTCCAATATTTTTTAGGTTTTGCCACTTTTACACAAAGCATTTGTTGAAAAAAATCCTGTTTCTGTGTCAGCATTTTCTGAAAGACATATTTTAATTGTATTTTTTCTGCCGATTGTCTTGTGTGGGGGCTCATTTTTTGTGGGATGAGTTGACGTTTTCATTGGTACCATTTTGGGGGACATAGTACTTTTTCGCTCGCTATTATACTTTTTGTAAGGCAAGGTGTGAGATGAGGTGATGTATTCAGTGGTATCAGTTTGGGGTACATAGTACTTATTGATTGCTCGCTGCTACAGTTTTTGAAAGGCAAAGTGAACACAGTGGTGTTTTTATAAATTTTTTATGGTGTTCATCTTATGGAGTAGATCATGTGATATTTTTAAAGAGCCAGTCATTACAGATGCGGTGACACCTAATATGTGTATTTGTTCTTTATTGTATGTGGCTTGGTTAGGGGAAAGGGCACTTTTCTTTTTGCTTGAAACTTATTTTTATTTTTTTTAAACACTCTTTCTTTACTTTTTATTTTTGTCCCCCTGCGTGGGTCTGATCCCCACTACAATGCACTACAAATACATTGTAAATTGTAATGCATTGCCTGTCAGTATAATACACTGACAGATTGCCTATAAGACCCAATCACTATCTTATCCTTCCTTAAGGTAGTAACCCTCCCCCCAGTCCTTAGTTTAAACACTCCTCTAACCTTCTAGCCATCTCTTCCCCCAAAACAGCTGTACCTTCCCTATCAAGGTGCAGCCCATCCATACGGAAAAGATTGTAGCCGACGGAGAAGTCAGCCCAGTCTCCAGAAAACCCCTCCTTTCTACATTAGTTTTTGAGTCAATTGTTTACGTCTCTAATCACCCGCTATCTTTCTGGTGTGACTCGTGGTATAGGTAGTATTTCAGAAAAGCCAAGTTTACAAACTTGTTAGGGTGTGTCAGATCAGAGTTGGCCTCTCTGGCACTCTTCCCTTCCTGCTTCTCCATACTACCACCCCCCCTCATGTCTACTCCATTGAGTGTCTGCGCAGTGAGCAGCAAACCCCTTTCTATATTGTCAAGGTATCTCAGCATTGCAATTCGTTCATTTAAATACATGGGGTTCCAAACCTGTAATATGATCACATTTTGCACAGCAATATGTACCCTAAAACAACTGTTACAGGACTGATATGAGGGTTTGAGAATCTGAGCATCTAATATGGCAGTTTGATTTGAGGATATGATTTGAGGTCTGATATGGGGATCTTATCTGAAAGGAAGGGGGGGTTAGTATAGTCACACAATATAATATGGTATTTTTGTACTGGTGCACATTATAAGAGGACATTTTTCTACTAGCGCACATTGTAAGGAGAATTATTACTACTGGGGGACTACGGAGAATGTGATTACTAGTATGGGCACTATGGAGGCATTATTAGTTCTGGGGCACAATAGGGACATTATTACTATCAGGGGCACCATTAACACTGAGTGCACTGTGGCAGATTATTTCTATTAGTCTGACTTTGGGGGGCACTATTACTGTGGGGGGCGTCCTGGCACAGTGTCAGCTTAGAGCAATTATTTTTGGGGGACATTATGGATACATGGTGAAAACATTCTAGGGCATACCACTTTGCCGTAATCCGTCAACATGTTTCAACTGTTATGGAGTAAGACTGAGTAAGACTCTCCAGAGAAATGGGAGGCCCACAGAGCTAAATTTCAAGTGGCAAAGGAAAGAGTCTGAATACTTATGTTCATTTTAGTTTTTCTTTTTTAGTAAATTTTCAAAATTTCAAAAATTCTGTTTTCACTTTTTAATTTGTGGGCCATTGAGTGCAGATTAATGGGGAAAACTTGATTTATTTATTGTTTTTATTTTAGCACATGGCTTCAATGCGCCTGCGTCGATGACGTCATCGCATACACCCGGAAGAGAAGACGCCGGCGTCTTCTCTTCCGGGTGTATGCGATGACGTCATCGACGCAGGCGCATTGAGGATGGAGCGGTCGAGTAGAGCGGCCGCCTCTCAGTGCGCCTGCGCCGATTGAAGCCAGGTACGGCGCAGGCGCGAGATTTCAAATTCTAACAGTGCCAGCAGAGAAGGATTCCCTTCCCTGGCCCTGTCAATCAGCATGCCGAGGGGGCGTCATTACCAACGGAGGATGCGGCTGCTACCAGCAAGTAGCCGCCCTACTTGCTGGTAGCAAGGTAATTACCATATTTTAAAAATCGTTTTTTAGCAAAATCTACTGAACCAAAATTATCAATTTGATTATGTATCATGAGATCGCACTATAGGGATTATTATTAAAGAAAAAAAAAAAAAACGGTTTAATGGGGTGACAGAAACCCTTTAATGAAAACCTGACTCAAAATACTCATACTGGGCCGAAGGTTCACCTTCCAACAAGGCAATGATTCAAGGAACACAGCCAAGACAACATAGGAGTGGCTTAGGGACAACTCTCCATCTCTGGAGAGACCTGAAAAAGGCTGTCCCCATCCAGGTAACATCTGCGCCGATTTCGCACCAGTAACCGACATGTGCACTTAATATCTCTGTGCCTCTGCCCACAGTGGGCAGAACACTATGCATGCCTAGGCGTTGATGCACGAATGGGATACAGCGAAATATGATGTCAGGGCTGATCGGAAGTTACTGAGGGACGGAGTTAGATGCTAGTAAGGCAGGGGAATCTGGGCACTTTCAGCATACTCTACACCTCTGGGCACTTGCAGTGGCTCATTAGCATATAATAAAAATGACTTTTTGGGCGATTTGGAGGATCTGGCTAAAACATAACTATATGTGACAAAAGTGGAAGGGTCTGAAGACTTTCCAAATGCATTTTTAAATAGATTTAAATCACTGCATTTTTGAACAGTTAGTAAATCAAAACTAAACATATACAGTATTCTACTATCAGACACCTTACTGCATTCAACCCTACTTTCTGATAAACTGCTTTAATTTGACTCCAGGGAATAATTTTTGACAACCATGCTTGCACCTAAATTTCTCACATAAGTTTTGTGCAGTAAATCCCTTTTCCTTTGACAAGGTTCCATAGTTTCATTGCTCTTACAGCAAAGATTCCCATTCTATGGTTGTATAGAAAATGTCTTTCCTCCATACCTAATGCACCCCTGCTATAGTTACAGTCATGGATAAAACAGATTGTTCTACCGACCTCAGAGTATTATGATCAGTAGGAGTCTTCTTTTATTAGTTTGGGGCAGTTGCTATGCAACTGTCTCACTTCTGATCCATTAGTGTGGGTCAGCTGATATCTCTGCTGCAGTCAGCCTCATTTGTAAAGGAGTTCCTGATTGGTTAGCCTCTCTTTTAAATATTTTTGGCCTCTCTAGCCATGGGTTGCCGGTGATAGCATCAGTTCTGGGCATTTGTATAGAGTAAATCCTTGTATATTTTTACTGTCTAGTTTCTGAGTCTTGAGATCTATAGTTGGTGTTATTTGGTTTGAGGGTCAGCATTCAGGGATAGATCTCAGGAAGGAGTTAGGGAACGCTAGAGTCAGGGTTAGTTATTGTCTGTTTGTTACCATTGGTTATCTTCATCTGCCTGCTTCATTATCTGTCTGTCATCATCAGCTGTCTACTTCCTTATCTATCTGATATCTCCTTCATCCCTTTGTGCCATCATCCTTTTGCCATAATTTGGTTTCTGTTATCTAATTGTGAGTTTCTACTTTTAGTATTTGTTTTAACTGTCAGTGCTATGTGCTTCATAATATTAGTCTTGGGACCTTTAGGTTGTTATACAGTTCAATCCTACTCTACGTCCTGGAGCTATCTGAGTACAAGGAGACAAGGTTAGTACCTAGGAATGGTGGCAGTTATAGGTGAAGTCACGTTATGTAGTCTTATGAACAACTGGCATCAGCACTTAATGGATACAAGAAGACCAGTGGATACTAATGGGCTACAGAGGTAAGGAGGGTCTGATATGATGTTAGCAGGATTACTATAAATAAAAACCTCTGATTTTGCTTATCTCCTGATAACAAAGTACTGGACTGGTACAGTAAGTATTCAGTCTGGAGTGAAAATCATAAACATTGACAATTTATGTAAGAATCTCAGGCAAGCTTTTGATATTAATATTGGGTTCTCCAGGAATGATTTAAAATGGCCGACAGCAACCTGCCCTAGAATGTGAGCACAACTGGTTGCCAAGACTGGCACAGCTGCCTGGGGGGTGAGGAGGCAGGAGTTCATTACACAGAACACTTTGGCACTGGCATATATTACATGTTGGTAAGTTTTCCTGTCAGACAGCTTAGTCATGATGGCATACCATAGGCAGGATTGCCTCATTACCATCTTTTGTACAGCAGTACAGTGTGTAGCGAGGTCCCAACCCCTCACCCCCCTAGGTGGCTCGGCCAGTGGTGGCAACCAGTCCGGCTCGCATTCTAGGACAAGTTGCTGGTGGCCATTTTAAATCCTTTCAGGAAAACCCTTTTAATGTCTAATGCTTTTCTCTTATTGATGGGGTATTCTATTGTGACATCATACTGTAATATCACAGCAGAGTGCATCTTGCTATTTATGATAGGTTTTATTATTTTATTTATTTATGATGCGCTCCTTTATAACATCACAATAGAGCACAATAAAGAGACATACCAAACAACATACCTGAATAGATATTAAGCCAAAATCTATTATCATCTCTGTTTATGACACTCAAAATATCGAAGGTTGAGAGTTGGCAGTTAATTTACCACATTTTATAAAAATGGAAAACAATTATTTGTGGGGTGAGATTGAAAAGAAAAGGCAATTTATTGGAGTTTTGTGTTTATGGTGTTCACTGTGCACTAAAAATGAAGTGACAAACATATTCTGTGGGTCAGTGTCAGTACAATTATTGAAAAGCCAAATTCTTATGTTTTACTACTTTAAAAAATAAAAACATTAAAACATTTTTATTTTGTATTGCCATATTCTAACAGGATGAGCTGTTGTTTTTATTGGTATTATATATATAACACTTTTTATAAAAAAAAACTTTTTTTTTTGCGGGGGGGACAAGGCAACACAAATATAATTTTTTTTTTCCATTGCAGCATTCATTGTGCAAGATAAATATTTTAAAAAGTAGTAGACAATTACAGATGCAGCAATACCAATTATTTTTTATTTATTGTTTTTTTTATGTGTATTATTTTAGTCCCCTTAGAAGACTTTAATATGCAACCTTCATATCACTTGTACTATAGACTGCAATAGAATACTATAAAATTATGACAAGCTTCCTATTAAGCCCTGCTGCAGGCATGGCTTGACAGTCAGCTTGCTATGGCAGATCTTGCAACACTCACAAGGCCACAGGCTGCCATAGTAACCAGGGTCTCCATCTGTCTACGCATTCAAATGCCGTGGTCACTATTGAGTGAAACTTTACATTTTTTTGTAAGGTGTAGGGGCAGTAATAATGACCTATTTTGTAATATACTTTAATTACTGAAATTGTACATTTGTATTAGAAAAATAGCTCTGAAGTGACCCATTTCTTGCATTAGCAGCACTCCCCATCTTCTATTGACTGAACTGCGGAGATATGCCCCTGCTAGTGTCCCCAATGCCTCTCTTCTAACCTATATAGCCCTAAAACTATATACAGTGCCTTGAAAAAGTATTCATACCTCTTAAACTTTTCCACATTTTTTCATGTTACACACACAAACCTAAATGTATGTTATGTAATAAACCAACACAAAGTAGCACGTATGTGTGAAGTAAAAAGAAAATTATTCTTGTTTTTAAAAATTTGTAATAAATACAAATCTAAAAAGTGTGGCATGCATTTGTATTCAGGCCCCTGTACTATAATAACCCTAAATAAAATCCAATATGACCAACTTCCTTCCGAAGTCACCTAATTATTAAATAGAGTCCACCTGTGTGTAATTTATTCTCAGTATAACTGCAGCTGTTCTGTGAAGGCCTCAGATGTTTATTAGTCAACATTATTGATCAAACAGCATATAAAAATCAAGGAACATATCAGACAGGTCAGAGATAAAATATGTGGGGAAGTGTAAAATAGGGTAAAGTAAAAAAATATTGCAAGCTTTGAACATCTCACTGAGCACTGTTCAATCCATCACCTGAATATGTAAGGAGTATGGCACAACTGCAAACCTACCAAGACATGGCCGTCCACCAAAACTGACAGCTCATGCAAGGAGAGCAATAGTTAGAGAAGCAGCCAAGACAGCCAAGCGCCACTCTACAGGAGCTGCAGAGACCCACAGCTCAGGTGGGAGAATCTGTCCACAGGACAGCTTTTAGTTGTTTACTCCACAAATCATGCCTTCATGGAAGAGTGGGGAGAAAAAAGCCATTTTTGAAAGCAAGTTATAAGAAGTCTAATTTGCAGTTTTCCACAAGCCATGTAAGAGACACAGCAAACATATTAAAGAAGCCGCCCTGGTCAGCTGATACCACAGTTTAACTTTTTGGCCTAAATACAAAATGCTATGTGTGGAAAACTAACACTGCACATCACCCTGAACACACCATCGCCTCGTAAAAAATGGTGGTGGCAGCATCATGCTGTGGGGATGCTTTTTTTTCAACAGGGACAGGGAAACTGGTCAGATTTTATAGGAAGATAGATGGAGCTAAATACAGAGCCATCCTGGAGAAAAACCTGAAAAGGGCTGCAAAAGACCGGAATGGAAGTTCACCTTCCAGCAGGACAATGACCCTAAACATACAGACAAAGCTACAATGGAATAGTTTAGATCAAAGCATATTCATGGGTTAGAATGTCCCAGTCACAGACCTAAATCCAATTGAGAATCTGTGGCAATACTTGAAAATTGCTGTTCACAGACGCTCTCCATCCAATCTGACTGAGTTTGAGCTATTTTGCAAAGAAGAATAGGCAAAAAATGTAAGCTTCTAGATATGCAAAGCTGGTAGAGATATACCTAAAAGACTTACAGTTGTAATTCCAGCGAAAGATGATCTTACAAAGTATTGACTCAAGGGACTGAATACAAATACACCCACAATTTACAGATTTCTATATATTAAAAATTTTGAAAACCATGTATAATTTTTAGTGTTGATCGAGCATGCTCGGCCGAACTCCATTTTGACTCGAGCATCGCAATGCTCGGCACATCACGGTGTTCGGCCAAACACAGCGTGTGCTAGAGTGCAATGGTACTGACACTCACTGTAATGCCGTAGCCATGTTGGTTACTGGCATTACAGCGATTGGCTTGCCGTAACGCATCATCGGGTGCTATATAGCACCCAATGACACGTGGTTTGGCTCAGTCTTAGTCAGGGCGAGCTGCAGCAGAAGGGACAGATAGTGTAGGGACAGGAATTTCTTTTTTTTTAGGCAGGGTTTAGTCTTGAAAGGTGTTAGAGACCCAAAAGTCCTTTTAAGGACTATTGTTTTATCTGACTGCAATATATATTATTAGCACAACCTGTGCTAAATTGCGTGCAATTGTTTGCCCGCTACTGACAGTGACACAACCTCTGCTACATCTGTTGTGTTACATTTGCGCATCCTAAACATCTGTGACATTCAGCACAATTGTTTGGCCACTGCTGACAGCGACAATACCTGCGCTACATCTCCTGTATAACATTTGCGCATCCTAAATTTCTGTGACATTCAGTGTAATTTTTTCACAGCTGGTGACAGCGACATTACCTGCGCTACATCTCCTGTGTAACGTTTGCGCATCCTAAATATCTGTGACATTCAGTGTCATTTTTTTGCCGCTGGTGACAGCGACATTATCTGCGCTACATCTCCTGTATAACGTTTGCACATCCTAAATATCTGTGACATTCAGTGTAATTTCTTCGCTGCTGGTGACAGCGACATTACCTGCGCTACATCTCCTGTATAACGTTTGCGCATCCTAAATATCTGTGACATTCAATGTAATTTATTTGCGCATACACTTACAAAACCTGCGCTTCTGTACGTGTGACATACTTGCAAGCATATATACCATTTAATATGCTCAAGGCGAGCAGTAAGAGTCGGGGAAGTGGCCGTGCTGCTGATGGTGCACACAGAGGCCGTGGCCCTGGGCACAGTGAAACTGTGCCTGTTGCCAGAGCACAAGAAACACACTCATCCATGATACCTAGCTTCATGTCCCAGTTTGCAGGGCGGCGCAGGACACAACTCTCGAAGTCAGACCAGTGCGACCAGGTGGTCGGTTGGATTGCAGCAGATAATGCTTCCAGTTGGTTAAGCACCACCCTGTCTTCCACAAAGTCCAGTCTCAGTAGCCAGGAGTCTGGTCAACAGAATCCTCACCCTGATCATACTTCCTCCCACTATGGAGAGTCTTGCCAAACAAGTGATCCCACACTCGGATATTCTGAGGAGCTCTTTTCATCCACATTCCTTGATTTGGCCCTCTAGCCAAGCCTGCTTGAAGAGGGACATGAGGAGATCTTGTACACTGATTCCCAAACTCTTGAGCATCCACAGTCAGAAAAAGATGACGGTGGGGAACGGCAATTAGTGTTTCATGAGGTGGATGAAGATGATGAGACACAGTTGCCAATAAGTCAATGGCAATTAGTGTCTCAAGAGGTTCATGATGAGGATGAGACACAGTTGTCAATAAGTTAAGTTGTTGTTAGGTCCTCCTTCCTATAAGAATAGCGCAAATTTTAATTGCAGGGTATAGTATTTTTAAGATTCAGTACTCTTTATTCTTTATTATAATGTTGTTTCTCTTCTTCTTTGAGATTATTATTCTACTTTCTCATGTGGGATGTGGTGGAAATGGATCCAACAAGCGGCCATGGGAAGAAGACCTTTGAACAAATCAAAGAAGATCTGAAATGGATAAGAACATACATATAGGGGGATGCATCATATCAATGATTGCGTAGATTGGTCGGGTCTCTTCCCTGTATTTGTATCTGGGGAATTGTAGTTTATTCTTGGATACAGAATCATTTAGGGGAAACCATCTGTATGTATTAGTACATCACCATTATATAGATGAGATGGAGAGTGACTTGTTGGCCAATCTGATTTTTATAGGTGATGGGTCAGGAGTGCCACATTTGATCCCAGCAGTGGATATTTGGTTGGGGTTTTGCCCTAAATTGGCCATTACCCCAACTACTCAATGACAATCATGACACGTGCAGGATCACCTCTGGCACTCGTGCCCCATATTTGATATTGTATGCACTCTATACTATTATGTACTGAGTTTATTATTTTTGGCACTGATATCTTATCATTGAAACGGTATGCACGGTATATTACTATGTACTGAGTTTTATTTCCGGTACTGGTATCTTATTCACATTGTACGCACTTTTTAGATTTATGCACTGAGTTTACTTGGATCCATGTGATCCAGCACATTATGAATTATATTATGAATTAGATATGGTAATATGGATTATGGTGTTAACCACTATTTTTATGCGCTTCTTTATGTATTATTTTATTTTTTTCTATTTATTACTGTGATGATTCTTTTTATCCAACCTTGTTTATGTGTTATATCACTAGTAAGATATCTTTAGTGCTAATTGGTATAACTTAATCATGTAGAATAGTGGTATAATTCAATCCGGTGCAATAATTTATTTATTAATTTACAATTAGTTTTTTACACTTGTAAAGGTCTGACCGGTTATAGTAATCATGTGGACATAGGCACTGTCATTTTCATTGTTAGATATTAATAATAATATTACTCTATTTTTACTATATATTGACAAGCAGGATATTCCTAATATTGGTCTGAATAGCTAGTTGTGTAAAATGTAGGCCTAATATGGATTACTGTTATATAGTGATATTTAATTACCCCCAAACTGTTTCGGCAACCCCCGAGATGTAGTTACAGCCGTTATTCCAACAGAATCCAATCTACCAATGGGCTGGAGCTTGCGGGTCACTTGCGTTCCACTGGGTCGCGATTCCACGCATGCTCTGCATGGCTCCATCTCGACGTGCTCCAATACGTCATCACGCGCCTCGCATGCACAGTGCGATGGCGTGGACGCGCTGGGAGATGGCGCCGTGTATCATGGTGGTTTCGCGCCCGCCAGGTTGGAGCACAGGTATTCGCAGCCCAGGTAATTTACTCCATTTATGTCTCTAGTATATATACCCTGCTATCTCATATTTCTATACCTCCTGACAAAGCCGTTGAGGTGAAACCCGCGTTGAGGTCCTGCGCTTAGGGTCACTATATCTCCTTGGGTTTTGTCATGTCTTCAGGTACGTCCCGTGTTAGGTGTAGTTAGACACCACTATACACTTTGCTATATATCACATCCATATTAGGCCTATGTTATCCTTCAGGCCGTATATATGTTATCATTGTGCTGTGCTATAGACTAGGCTGTGGATAGACTTTATTAAGCCTGTCATATACATGTTGTCTATGGCCACCTAGAACGCAGACTGTGGATCTCACTGACATCCGGGGAATTCCCTTATATTGTTGTATCACGTTGTATAGTCCCCCATTGGGGCATTTATGTTATTTTCCATCAGTGGTACACACATTGGTACCCAGTAAGTGCTTATTAGCCTTGTGGGGATACATGACAGTCCAGTAGTATATTTTGCCCTTCGCTTCTCTGTATACTTTTTTCCATCTTGCCTTTATCTACATATTTTAATATGCAATAAAATGTATACTATTTTGGATATATTATCTCCACTGGCTCTTTTTGCTATTACATTGGATGTTCTTCCAGGTGGAATGTTGTGCTGTCAGTTATAGACAGAGAGGTTTTTGTAGGTTTACAAATGTCCATAACCCAGGCCTTTGAACGAAAGCAAAAATACCCAGTCACCCACCCACAGGCCATAGCACTAAATGTGCACCTTTCCAAATTGCTAGCCCTGGAAATGTTGCAATTTAGGCTTGTGGACACTGAGGATTTCTGCAGCCTGATGGCGGTGGCCGTCCCTCATCACTTAGTCCCCAGCCGCCAATATTTTTCCTGGTGTGCTGTCCCCGCCTTACACCAGCATGTGTCTCGTAACATCACCCATGCCCTGACCAATGCAGTTATTGGGAAGGTCCACTTGGACAATTGCTTTTGGCCAGGGATGCTACATTTCCCTGATGACACACTGGGTGAACGTTGTGGAGGCCGGTAGCGAGTCATACCCTGGGATGGCACAGGTGCTACCGATGCCAAGGATTGCGGGCCCTACTTCCATCAGGATTTCCCCCACCACCTACATTAGTGGCCGCAACCCCCTCTTCTCCTCCTCCACCTCCTCCTCCACTTCCACCTCTGAATTCTCATCTTGCAGCATCAGTCAGCCATCAGTGTGTAGCTGGAAGCAGTGTAGCACTGCAGTGGGGAAGTGGCAATAGGCCGTGCTGAAACAAATTTGCTTACATGACAAAAAGCACACCGCCGCAGAGCTGTGGCAGGGTATAAGGGACCAAACTGAGCTGTGGCTCTCACCACTCAACCTACAACCAGGCATGGTTGTGTCTGATAATAGCCGTAACTTGGTGGCGGCTTTGGAGCTCGGCAAGCTCACACACATACCATGCCTAGCCCATGTGTTCAACTTAGTGGTTCAGCAGTTTCTCAAAACCTACCTCAATTTGTCTGAACTACTGGTGAAGGTGCGCCGCGTGTGTGACCATTTCCGAAAGTCATCTTGCAATTGCCAGCTCAGCGACTGTTGTGCGATGTGAGCACGCGCTGGAACTCCACGTTCCACATGTTGGCCAGGCTTTGTGAGCAGCAGAGGGCAGCAGTGGAATACCAGCTGCAACATGGTCATCGCCTTTCCAGTCAGCTTCCGCTCTTCACAAGCGACGAGTGGGCATGGATGTCTGACCTCTGTGAGGTTTTACGCAACTTTGAGGAATCAACACAGATGGTGAGCGGAGATGTTGCTATTATCAGCGTAACCATCCCACTTCTGTGTCTACTGAAACGCTCTCTGCTCACAATAAAGGTGGACGCTTTGCATGTGGAAAAGGTGAGCGTCCTTCACTCACTGCGCTTGCGCCTAATACTAAAATGGACGGCGCTGGCACAGGATTTGCGTGGCACGGAGGAGACCGAGGATGTCAATCACCTTTACAAGGGCTTGCTAAACAGTGAGAGGACGGAGCCTCTAGGTGCTGTAATAATGCCCCACTAGCACCTAGAGGCTCATTTGCAAATTATAAAAGTCATTATTTAGCATGAACGGCAGAAGGCAGGGAGATATAAGTCATACAGTTATGTTCTGCTGACATTAGCACATCGCTAATGTCAGCCAGCTACATAACGATTTTTCTGATGACAGAAACCCTTTCAATTGTCTTTTGAGGAATGGCGTCATTGGTTGGAAGGAGCGATTCATCCCATTACGATAATTACTGATCACAAAAATCTGGCTTACCTGGAGTCGGCTAAACGTCTGAACCCAAGGCAGGCCAGATGGTTGTTGTTTTTTACTAGATTTAATTTCATTGTCATTTATCGCCCTGGGATTAAAAACGTCAAAGCGGATGTCTTGTCGCGTAGCTTTCCCGGGTGGGGGTGATTTGGAGGATCCTGCTCCGATATTGGCTGATGGGGTGGTTGTATCCGCCTTTATCCTGGACTTGAGGCAGAGGTGTTGGAGGCCCAGGGAGAGGCACCTGATTCCTGTCCTCCAGGGAAGTTGTTTGTCCCTTCGGAATTACGACACAAGGTAACATAACATAGTAACATAGTAACATAGTACATAAGGCCGAAAAAAGACATTTGTCCATCCAGTTCGGCCTGTTATCCTGCAAGTTGATCCAGAGGAAGGCAAAAAACCCTGTGAGGTAGAAGCCAATTTTCTCCACTTTAGGGGAATAAAAAATTCCTTCCCGACTCTAATCATGCAATCAGAATAACTCCCTGGATCAACGACCCCTCTCTAGTAGCTATAGCCTGTAATATTATTAAGCTCCAGAAATACGTCCAGGCCCCTCTTGAATTCCTTTATTGTACTCACCATCACCACCTCCTCAGGCAGAGAGTTCCATAGTCTCACTGCTCTTACCGTAAAGAATCCTCTTCTATGTTTGTGTACAAACCTTCTTTCCTCCAGACGCAGAGGATGTCCCCTCGTCACAGTCAAAGTCCTGGGGATAAATAGCTGATGGGATAGATCTCTGTACTGACCCCTGATATATTTATACATATTAATTAGATCTCCCCTCAGTTGTCTTTTTTCTAAAGTGAATAACCCTAATTTTGATAATCTTTCAGGGTACTGTAGTTGCCCCATTCCAGTTATTACTTTAGTTGCCCTCCTCTGAACCCTCTCTAGCTCTGCTATGTCTGCCTTGTTTACAGGAGCCCAGAACTGTACACAGTACTCCATGTGTGGTCTGACTAGCGATTTGTAAAGTGGTAGGACTATGTTCATATCACGGGAATCTATGCCCCTTTTGATGCAACCCATTATCTTGTTGGCCTTGGCAGCAGCTGCCTGACACTGGTTTTTGCTGCTTAGTTTGCTGTTTATTAAAATTCCTAGATCCTTTTCCATGTCAGTGTTACCGAGTGTTTTACCATTTAGTATGTACGGGTGACTTGCATTTTTCCTTCCCATGTGCATAACCTTACATTTATCAGTGTTAAACCTCATCTGCCACTTATCTGCCCAAGCCTCCAATCTATCCAGATCCCTCTGTAGTAGTATACTGTCCTCATCAGTGTAAATTACTTTACACAGTTTAGTGTCATCTGCGAAAATTGATACTTTACTATGCAAGCCTTCTACAAGATCATTAATAAATATATTGAAGAGAATAGGGCCCAATACTGACCCCTGAGGTACTCCGCTAGTGACAGTGACCCAATCTGAGTGTGTACCGTTAATAACCACCCTCTGTTTTCTATCACTCAGCCAGTTACTTACCCACATACAGATGTTTTCTCCCAGTCCGAGCGTTCTCATTTTATATACTAACCTTTTATGCGGTACAGTGTCAAATGCTTTGGAGAAGTCCAGATATACGATATCCATTGATTCGCCGCTGTCAAGTCTAGAACTTACCTCCTCATAGAAACTGATTAAATTAGTTTGACATGACCGATCTCTCACGAAGCCATGCTGATATGGCGTTATTTGCTTATTTCCGTTGAGATGCTCTAATATAGCATCTCTCAGAAAACCTTCAAACAGTTTACCCACAACAGATGTTAAACTTACCGGCCTATAGTTTCCAGGCTCTGTTTTTGGCCCCTTTTTGAATATTGGCACCACATATGCCACGCGCCAATCCTGTGGGACATTCCCTGTCAGTATAGAGTCTGCAAATATCAGAAATAAGGGTCTGGCTATGACATTACTTAATTCCTTTAGGATACGGGGGTGTATGCCATCCGGTCCTGGCGATTTGTCTATTTTAATCTTTTTAAGTCGCTGATGTACTTCTTCCTGGGTCAGACAGGACACTTTTAATGCGGAATTTATTTTTGCATTCTGCATGTCATCTGACAATTTATTTTCCTCAGTGAATACATTGGAGAAAAAAATATTTAACAGCTTTGCTTTCTCCTCGTCGCTCTCTGCGACTCCCCCCTCATTACTCTTTAAAGGGCCAACACCTTCAGATTTATACTTTTTAACATTTATATAATTGAAGAACATTTTAGGGTTAGTTTTACTCTCTTTGGCAATTAATCTCTCGGTCTCTAGTTTGGCCGCTTTTATTTGTTTTTTACATGTTCTATTTTTTTCCTTATAGTTTTTCAGTGCTTCCGTGCAACCCTCCTGTTTTAGTGTTTTATATGCTTTCTTTTTGTCATTTATTGCTTTCTTTACAGTTCTGTTTATCCACATTGGTTTCTTTTTGTTCCTTAACCTTTTATTACCATACGGTATGTACCTCTCACAATGAGGTTTTAGGATGTTTTTAAAGATATCCCATTTTGTGTCTGTATTTGTGAGGACTTTGTCCCAGTTAGTTTGGCCTATGGCCTCTCTTAGTTGGCTAAATTTAGCTTTTTTGAAGTTTGGTATTTTTGTTCCTCCCTGTAGAAACGCTCTTTTGAATGATAATTGGAAGGTTATTACTTTATGGTCACTATTTCCCAGGTGTCCCCCGACCTGCACGTCTGTTGTTCTGTCAGGTCTATTGGTTAATACTAAGTCCAGTATGGCCGTCCCTCTAGTCGGGTCCTGAACCAGTTGGGAGAGGTAATTGTCTTTGGTTATTGCCACGAACCTGTTTCCCTTATGAGATATACAAGTTTTAGTTTCCCAGTCTATATCTGGGTAGTTGAAGTCCCCCATAATAACCACCTCATTATGATTTGCCGCCTCGTCTATCTCGTTTAGTAGTAGATTTTCTGTGGACTCTGGTATATTAGGTGGTTTATAGTAAACTCCTATTAGTAATTTATTGTTGTTTTTAGCTCCATGTATCTCTACCCATAGTGACTCCACATGTTCATGTCCCTCACTTATATCTTCTCGGACTGTGGGCTTTAGACAGGACTTTATATAAAGGCAGACCCCTCCCCCTCTCCGGTTTTGACGATCCTTTCTAAACAGACTGTAACCTTGTACATTAACTGCCCAGTCATAGCTATCATCCAGCCATGTCTCAGTTATTCCCACTATGTCATAGTCCTCCTCACACATCACTAATTCCAGTTCACCAGTTTTATTAGTCAGGCTTCTGGCATTAGTATACATACATTTGAGAGGTTTATGTATATTTTTTACCCTACACCTTTCCTTCTGAACTGTTCTAGTCCCTCCTTCCATTCCTCCCCCATTCTTATTACCTTGCCCCCGGTCTCTATCTGCACTATCTTCTCCTCCTATAACGTAATTACCCTCCCCCCAGTCCCTAGTTTAAACACTCCTCCAACCTTCTAGCCATCTTTCTCCCCAGCACAGCTGCCCCTTCCCCATTGAGGTGCAGCCCGTCCCTACGATAGAGCCTGTAGCCGATAGAAAAATCGGCCCAGTTCTCCAGGAACCCAAACCCCTCCTTCCTACACCAGTTCTTGAGCCACTTGTTAATCTCCCTAATCTCCCATTGCCTTTCTTGTGTGGCTCGTGGTACAGGCAGTATTTCGGAAAATACTACCTTTGAGGTCCTTGCCCTCAGCTTTTGACCTAAATCCCTGAAATCATTTTTAAGGACTCTCCAACTACCTCTAACTTTGTCATTGGTTCCGATATGGACCATGACCGCTGGATCGTCTCCAGCCCCTCCCAGTAATCTCTCAACCCGATCCGCGATGTGTCGAACTCTAGCGCCAGGAAGACAGCACACTGTTCGGCGATCACGGTCTTTGTGACAGATTTCCCTATCTGTTCCCCTAATAATGGAGTCTCCCACTACCAGCACCTGTCTGGCCTGCCCTGCTCTCCTGGTTCCCTGCTTACTGGAGCTGACATTCCCCTGACTGGCAGAGGAAGTGTCTGGCTGCAGCAGTGCCGTGGTGTTTAGGAAACATCACGATAGTGTTCTTACGGGACACCCTGGGAGCAGATCCACTGTGGATCTCATTTCCCGGAGATTCTGGAGGCCAGGGTTACGTAAATGTGTTGAGGGCTAGGTGGCAGCTTGTGAGACTTGTGCGCGTGCTAAGGTGACTCATACTCGGCCTTCAGGATCTCTACTTCCCTTGTCTATCCGATCCCGACCCTGGACTCATTTTTCCATGGACTTTATCACTGATTTGCCTAATTCCTCCGGGAAAACTGTTTCTGGTGGTTGTTGATCGCTTCAGCAAGACGGCGCACTTTATACTATTATCAGGTTTACCTAATGCCAAAACTCTCGCTCAAGTGTTTGTCGATAACATCGTGAAACTACACAGCATTCCCTTTGATGTGGTGTCTGATAGAGGGACTCAATGTGTTTCCAGATTCTGGAAGGCGTTCTGTACTCGTCTGGGGGTCCAAGTTCCTTCTCTTCTGCCTTTCATCCTCAGTCAAACGAACAGAATAAACGCACTAACCAGAATCTGGAGACTTATTTGAGAATTTTTGTCTCTGAGAATCAAGAAGAGTGGTCTTCACTTTTGTCATTGGCTGAGTTTGCCATAAATAACCGTAGACAGGAGTTCACTGATAAGTCGCCGTTTTCTGGTGCATATGGGTTTCATCCGCAGTTTGGCACAATTTCTGGTACTGAGACTTCTGGTATACCTGAAGAGGAAAGATTCTCCTCTTCGTTGTCATCTATTTGGTGGAAGATTCAAAACAATTTAAATAAAATGGGCAAAAAGTATAAACGTATGGCTGACAAGAGACGCATGAGTGGTCCGGACCTGAGAGTGGGTGATTCTGCGTGGCTGTCCACAAGAAACATTAAGTTGAAGGTACCCTCTTGGAAGTTGGGGCCAAGGTTTGGGCCATACAAGATCTCTGCCATTATTAATCTGGTGGCTTTTCGTCTTGAACTTCCGCAGGCTTTGAAAATTGATAATGTGTTTCACAAGTCATTGCTTAAAAGATATGTCGAACCTGCTGAACCGTCCTCCCTGCCACACCCTCCCATCATGGTGGATGGTAATCTTGAGTTTCAGATTGCCAAAATAGTGAACTCACGTATTCTTAGTGGATCTCTTCAATATCTCGTGCACTGGAAGGGTTACGGTCCAGAGGAAAGAATGTGGGTTCCGGCGACCAACGTGAATGCCAGTCGCCTTGTGAAGGCCTTTCACAGGGCGCATCCTAATAAGGTCGGTCCTGGATGTCCGGAGGTCACCCGTAGAAGGGGGGGTACTGTCACAGTTCCTCCCGTGACAGAGGTGAAAAGATCGGATAGACTTGCTGCACGTGAGGCTATCTGAAAGGTCTCTATGTTTTCCTCTTTGTATGTTGTTGTTTGGCAGGATTTCACCTCTCTTCAGGTTCTGCTGGTTATCAGTGATGAGGCTCTATTTAGGTCCGCCTCACACTGCTGACCATGCGGTTGATATTTCCTCTTGGAGTTGCTAGAGCTTGTTTGTCTTGGATCTGCTGCTTCTCCATACATCTCAAAGCTAAGTAAAAGTTGCCTGTTCTGTTTGTTGTTCTCTATTGTGTTTTGGTTCTAGGCCTCAGGGAGATGCGGGTTTCTTCATCTGGGAAGAAACCAGCTGTCTCGTCTCCTGCTACCTCTCCTAGGGCTCGTTAGTTTTAGCAGGGCACAGGTATCAGGCATATGAGCATTTCCACCTTTAGGATCTGCTCATACTGGCAGGAGTTAGGTAAAGGCCTAGGGATTACTAGGAGGTCACCATCCCTCTTCCTTAGCTTTTGAGGCCTAGACTGTTGTCTATTTATTTTGTGTATCTGGTGTTTTCCCCTTCCCCATTATCCGCGACACATGGCTGACTTTATGTTATGCTGCCTTTCCCGTGACCATCGCATTATACGCATATTGGCCAACACCGATTACTGGTTGTTCACCCTTCTCGAACCCCCGCTACAAAGAGAACTTCTCATCTCTCATTCCTGTGGTGGAGAGGACTAGCAAAATAGTGCAATACCAGAAGGTCCTTGTGGAAAAATTGCTCCAAAAATTTCCAGATGACTAGGATGGCGGCAGAGTACATAGTTCCTTGGGCAACCGAGGAGGGCAGATGAGGGGAACACACAGCAGTTCCAACAGAGTCAGTGTCCTGATGCGCGGCCTAGTGTCACAAGGAGGGAAACGTTTTGGAAGATGTTGAAGGAGTGCGTAGTAGACCGTGTCAGCATCCTCAGTGATCCCTCTGTGCCTTACAACTATTGGATGTCCAAGCTGGACACGTGGCATGAACTGGCACTCTACGCCTTGGAGGTACTGGCCTGCCCTGCCGCCAGCATTTTTTCAGAGCGGGTATTTAGTGCTGCTGGGGGCATTATAACTGATAAGCGCATCCGCCTGTCAACTGAAAATGCTGACAGGTTGACTCTTATCAAAATGAACAAGGCCTGGATTGCCTCTGACTTCTCTACTCCACCAGAGGAAAGCGGCTGAACATAAAGGCACTTTAAATGTGGCTTTTATGGTGTATTGAATACACTGTATTCCCATGCACCCCTTCCACCACAAAAAAGGGTATATAGTTCAATCTTCCTTTTCTCGTCCTCCTCCTCCATCATATCAACATGCTTATTAGGCTGCCCTCGCTCCTAATGTTTTAAAAGGTCAGCTCAGCAGCAGACCCTCACCCCTAATGTTTTAGAGGGTTACCAGCAGGCCCTCGCTGATAATGTTTTAAATGGTCAGATCAGCAGCAGGCCCTCGCCCCTAATGTTTTAAAGGGTCAGCTCAGCAGCAGACCCTCACCCTTAATGTAATGTTTTAGATGGTCAGATCAGCAGCAGGCCCTCGCCCCTAATGTTTTAGAGGGTCAGCTCAGCAGCAGACCCTCACCCTTAATGTAATGTTTTAGATGGTCAGATCAGCAGCAGGCCCTTGCCCCTACTGTTTTAGAGGGTCAGCTTAGCAGCAGACCCTCACCCCTAATGTTTTAGATGGTCAGATCAGCAACAGGCTCTCGCACCTAGTGTTTTAGAGGGTCATCAGCAGGCCCTTGCTCCTAATGTTTTTGAGGGTCACCAGCAGGCCATCAATCATAATTCCTTTTTAAGTTTTGGCAGCATTTGCACTTTATATACAAGTAAATATACAGCAAAGAATGTTTCCTAACAATTTTTCTTCTAAAATCGATTTTATCTTCGGTTTTGTGCGTATTATTGTCAGTCTGTAAAAGTGGCGTACTACTCGGACAACATCGTTCCCTGCAGTGACCTGGGAGTCCAAGATGCATCCAAACACCCTCCCCGTGCTGTTCCTGAACCATTTCAGTGGTGTTTCCATCAATTTCTGACTTTTTCCTGTGAACCAGACACCCTCACCTTTTCAGAGCAGGGGGTGCCTGGTTTAATGCTCTGGTTCTCCAATTGACTTCCATTGTGCTCGGGTGCTCTGTAGAGCACCCGAGCATCCCAAAGTGTTCTACTTGAACACCAGAGGACCCGAGCACTTTGGTGCTTGATCAACACTAAATATCAACTTTAATGGTAGAGAAATCTAATTACTAAATGTATATGCTTCACCCGAACTTCATGAAAGAGCTGAGATACTAGAGGACATGCAATCTTTCTTAGCTGGTCAATCACCAGTGATCATGGACAGAGACTTTAATTGTGCCCTAAAAGAGGAAGACAGAACTGGTGAGCAAGTAAGAAGGGACAAAACAGTGCAGCAACTTAAAAATATGATTTTGGACTTTAATAAAATTGACATTTAAAGTAATGTACAGGACAATGACCCAGGATACACATGGAGTAACTCTTTAGTTCAATCAAGTTGGATTATTTCTTCATTTCAATTATCCTGAAGCCTGTGATGAAGCCCCCCGGAGGGTAATATATTCTCTGATCATAAATTGCTTCTAGTGTAAATTCAAGTAACTGAAGGTGAAAAGGCAAAGGCATATGGAGGCTAAATGTGGATCTATTGAATGATGAAGATGTAAGAGTGAAGAATGGACTTATTGTAAAGAAAAGTTCAAATCAATATTGCTATGGTGGGAATATGTAAAAACCAAAACTAAAGAATTTTTCCTCAAAATTAGAATTAAAAAAGCAAAAGAGAAAAAACAGTGGTTCAAAAATCTTAATCCCAAACTACAGACTTACCTGAAGATGAGAAATGGAGGCATCGATGTCTCAGACATCTCAGAAAACAAAAGGAGAAATTAAAGGTATATTCACACTTGCGGCAGAGGATTCCGGCAGGCAGTTCCATCGCCGGAACTGCCTGCCAGATCCGGCAATCCGGACGCAAACAGATGCATTTGTGAGATGGTTCCCAGATGCGGGTCCGTCTCACAAATGCATTGCAATACCGGATTCGTCTTTCCGGTTGTTATCCGGAAAAAACGCTTCTGGTATTTATTTTTTCTCATTTTTAAAGGTCTGCGCATACGCAGACTGCAAAACCGGTTCCGTTTTGCCGGAACACTTGGGGCCGGATCTGGCATTAATGCATTTCAATGGAAATAATGCTGGATCCGGCATTCCAGCAAGTGTTCAGGAGTTTTGGCCGGAGAGAAAACTGCAGCAAGCTGCGGTATTTTCTCCGTGCAAAAAACCTAAGAGGGACTGAACTGATGCATCCTGATGCATATTGAACGGAATGCTCTCCATTCAGAATGCATTAGGATAAAACTGATCAGTTTTTTTCTAGTATTGAGCCCCTGTGACGGAACTCAATAGCAGAAAACAAAAACGCTAGTGTGAAAGTACCCTTAAAAGGAAATTTACCAGAAAGGCAAATAAATAATATTCAATACCAAAGGGAAGCAGCTTGAAGCTGATGAAAAATGTACAAGATTCTTCTTCAAAAAAACAACTGGGCAAAAAACAGTTATATTAAATATCGGTGGTGAAACAAAGAAAGAATAAATGCTTAAAAAAGTCAAACAATTCTATAAAGCCTTTGTTGAAGATGCCTTAAACTCTTTAGAAAACAAGCTGGAGAGAGAGGAGAAAGAAAGGCTCTGCAAGGACATCTCGCTAGCAGAATTGCATGCTGTCTTTAAAGGTTTCGCAAAAAACAAAACGCCATGGTCTGATGGACTTACAGTAGAATTTTACTTAAAATTCTGGAATGTATTGAAAGGAGACCTGATGGCTATCTTCAAGGAAGCTTTAAATACAGAAGTGTTGCCAAAATCTTGGAGGAAAGGTATTGTGACATTAATATACAAAAAAGGCGACAAATCGCAATTAGAAAATTGGAGACCAATCACACTCCTAAATACCGATTACAAAGTTATGGCCAAGTTGCTTGTGAACCGGATTAAAAAAGTAATTGGCAAAGTGATACATAAAGACCAAGTATATGCAGTCCAAGGTAGAGGAGTATGGGAAAATCTCAACATAATAAGAGACTGTATCTGGTATCAGAATGAGAGAAAACAAGATCTAGCCATACTATCCTTGGGCTTTCTCAAAGCATATGACAGAGTGTCACATGAGTTTCTGTGACTGGTGCTGAAGCAAATTAACTTTCCAGATGAAATAAAACAGATATCATTGCTCTACAAAGAATCCTTCAGCCAAATTCTTATTAATGGTTTTCTGTCTGGAAAAGTCACTTTGTTTTCCAGAGACAAGCAAGGTTGCCCCTTGTCACCCATTCTGTTTATTTGTGTTTTGGAGCCACTACTCTTGCTACTACAAAAAGACAATGTAATCAAGGGTGTCTTTATACCTGGTGGTAATGGACTTGCTGTTAAAACAGGGGTCTACATGGATGATGTCACAATTTTGTGTACAACAATACCTGCATTGAGAAGAGGGAGCCTCCCAGCTAGCAAAGCCACCCTGGGAACGAGGCCAAACACAGATCCTCGCTACCGAACTAAGCAGCAGGTCTGCGGCTGATGGGAGACCGAGTGCGCCTTTGGTGCCCCGTTACAGTACCCCCTTTCCACGAGGGGCCTGTGAACCAAACAATCGTAGAGAGGGCTTCTCAGGGTGTTCCCGGTGAAATTTAGCAATTAACTTGGAGGCATGCATCCTAGACACAGGAACCCAGGACCTCTCTTAGGTCCAAAACCTTTCCAGTGGACCAGGTATTGAAAGGAGTTCCTAATTTTTCTAACATCAATAATTCTAGAGATGATGAATTCCTCCTGACCTTCAACCTCCACAGGTGGGGGAGGTTTTTTGGAAGGAGCCACTGGTGACACATATTTCTTGAGTAACGATTTATGGAACACATTATGTATACGCAGGGAGTCGGGTAGTTTCACTCTAAGACACCAGATTAATAACCTCAATAATATTATATGGTCCTATGAAACGCAGAGAGAATTTCCTAGAACATGTTTCAAAGAAAGATTTTTAGTCGACAACCACACTTTATCGCCGAGTACAAAATTTACTCCCTTAGAGCGTTTATTGGCCTGTCTACGCTGAATCTCTTAGGCCTTTTCCAGGTTCGCTTGAACCTGTGCCCAGACTGTGCACAGTCTACAGGTAAAAGAATCTGCCTGCGGGTTGAGTGAGAACACAGAAGAATTTGAGCAAAAAACGAGGATGAAAACCACCATTACAAAAAAAAGGAGATACCCCCGTGGATGAATTAACCCGATTGTTGATGGCAAACTCTGCCAACGGGAGGTATCTCACCCACATGAGCTGATTGTGCGATATATAACACCTTAAAAAAAGCTCCACTGCCTGGTTTAACCGTTCCGTCTGCCCATTAGTCTTTAGATGGAAGGCGGACGAAAAGAATAAAGTGATGTCTCATCTTTGGCAAAAGGCTCTCCAAAATCCAGAGACAATATTTTCAGGAACACCATGCAGGCATACCACATGTTCAATAAATAAGGATGCTAAGGTTTTCGCATCAGGGAGCTTACTTAAGGGAACAAAGTGCACCATCTTGCTAAAACGGTCAACCACCACCCAAACCACTGACCACCCCTCAGAGGGGGGCAGGTCAGAGATAAAATCCATGGAAATGTGTGACCATGGCCTGCAGGGAATGGGTAGTGGTTGTAGTTCACCCGCGGGATGTGACCTTGCGGTTTTAGATCTGGCACATACCTCACAAGCCAAAACATAAGATCGCACATCCTTAGATAAAGTGGGCCACCAGAAAGACCTCAAAAGTAATTCTTTAGTGGCAGCGATGCCTGGATGACCACACAGAACGGAGTCATGACACTCACCCAATAGTCGAAACCGAAAATGCTCGGGAACGAACAACTTATCTGAAGGTGTTTGTGGAGGAGCAAGTTGCTGAGCCCGTTGAATCTCCGAGGAAAAATCCAAAGAAATCGCTGCCACAAAGATGCTTGACGGCAATATGGATTCAGGAGGGGTGTCAGGAGGTTGGACGGCATTAAAACTTTGGGACAAGGCATCTGCTTTAATATTTTTACTTACTGGTCTGAAAGTAACAGAGAAGTTAAAACGAGTAAAAAAACAGGGCCAACCTAGCTTGTCTAGGATTAAGGCATTTGGCCGCCTCAAGAAACACTAAATTCTTATGATCTGTGAGAACAGTAACACAGTGTTTAGCCCCTTCTAAAAAATATCTCCATTCCTCGAATGCCCACTTAATGGCCAGTAACTCACGGTTTCCAATATCGCAATTTCTCTCCGAGGGAGAGAACTTGCGAGAAAAGAAGGCACACGGTCTTAAATTTGTGAAGTTGGAAGACCCCTGGGAGAGGATGGCCCCCACGCCATCCTCCGAGGCATCCACCTCCACCACAAAAGGTTCCTCTGGATTAGGCTGAACCAAGACTGGGGCCTTTTGAAAGCTAATTTTTAGAGTCTCAAAGGCCTGGCAGGCCTCCAACGACCAGTTGACAAGGTCAGACCCTTTCTCAGTCAAATCAGTAAGGGGTTTGGACAATGACCGAATTTTTTTTTATAAATTTACGATAAAAGTTGAAGAATCCTAAAAAGCGTTGAAGTGCCTTTAAGGAGGATGGTCTTACCCAGTCTTGGATAGCCTGAACCTTACTGGGATCCATTTTAAATGAATGAGGAGTAAGAATATACACAAGATAGGGAATCTCTTGAACTCCAAATACACATTTTTCTAATTTAACAGATAGATGATTCTCTCTGAGGATTTTAAGAACCAATCTGACGTGCGAAACATGGGTCTTCCAATCCGATGAAAAGACAAGAATATCATCAAGATAAACAATCAAAACCTTGCCGATAAGCTCTTTGAAAATGTTGTTCATAAAGTTCTGAAATACAGCTGGGGCATTGCAGAGACCAAATGGCATAACAAGATACTCAAAGTGTCCCTCTGGAGTGTTAAAGGCAGTCTTCCATTCATGACCCTCCTTAATATGAATCAGGTTATAAGTAGAGTTGAGCGAACACCTGGATGTTCGGGTTCGACGAGTTCGGCCGAACTTTCGAAAAATGTTCGGGTTCGGGATCCGAACTCGACCCGAACTTCATCCCGAACCCGAACCCCATAGAAGTCAATGGGGACCCGAACTTTTGGGCACTAAAAAGGCTGTAAAACACACCCGGAAAGGGCTAGAGGGCTGCAAAAGGCAGCAAAATGTAGTTAAATCCCCTGCAAACAAATGTAGATAGGGAAATGATGAGTTAACATAAAATAAATAAAAATTAAACAATATTAATTGGAGTGAGGTCCCATAGCACAGAATCAGGCTTCAAGTCACCCACCAATGGAGAAGGTCACTTACTATTATTTTGACCACAGCACCCAGACAAAGGAGAGAGGTCCCACAGCAGAGAACCAGGCATCATATCACCCACCACAGGAGTAGGCCACCATTTAGTTACTTTGACCCCTACACCCAGACGGAGGAGAGAGGTTACACAGCAGAGAATCAGGCATTTAGATCACCCACCACAGGAGTAGGCCACCATTGAATCAGACCCCGGCAACCATGTCAGATGGCACAAGCATAAGCTTTATATCAATCAGCACAGGAGAAGGCGACTTTGACAGACTTTGACCCCTACACCCGGACGGAGGAGAGAGGTTTCAAAGCAGAGAATCAGGCATTTAGATCACCCACCACAGGAGTAGGCCCCAATTTAATGGGACCCCGGCAACCATGTCAGATGGCACAACCATCAGCTTCATATCAATCAGCACAGGAGAAGGCGACTTTGAAAGACTTTGACCCCTACACCCAGACGGAGGAGAGAGGTTTCACAGCAGAGAATCAGGCATTTAGATCACCCACCACAGGAGTAGGCCCCCATTGAATCAGACCCTGGCAACCATGTCAGATGGCACAACCATCAGCTTTATATCAATCAGCACAGGAGAAGGCGACTTTGAAAGACTTTGACCCCTACACCCAGATGGAGGAGAGAGGTTTCACAGCAGAGAATCAGGCATCATATCAACCACCACAGGAGAAGCCACCATTTAGTTACTTTGACCCCTGCACCCAGGAAGAGGAGAGAGGCACCACAGCACATATTCTGGCATCATATCAGCCACCACAGGAGAAGCCACCATTGAGTTACTTTGACCCCCGCACCCAGGAAGAGGAGAGAGGCACCACAGCACATATTCTGGCATCATATCAGCCACCACAGGAGAAGCCACCATTGAGTTACTTTGACCCCCGCACCCAGGAAGAGGAGAGAGGCACCACAGCACATATTCTGGCATCATATCAGCCACCACAGGAGAAGCCACCATTGAGTTACTTTGACCCCTGCACCCAGGAAGAGGAGAGAGGCCCCACAGCACATATTCTGGCATCATATCAGCCACCACAGGAGAAGCCACCATTTAGTTACTTTGACCCCTTCACCCAAACAGAGGAGAGAGGTTCCACATCAGAGAATCAGGCATCATATCAACCACCACAGGAGTAGGCCACAATTTAATGGGACCCCGGCAACCATGTCAGATGGCACAACCATCAGCTTCATATCAATCAGCACAGGAGAAGGCGACTTTGAAAGACTTTGACCCCTACACCCAGACGGAGGAGAGAGGTTTCACAGCAGAGAATCAGGCATTTAGATCACCCACTACAGGAGTAGGCCCCCATTGAATCAGACCCTGGCAACCATGTCAGATGGCACAACCATCAGCTTTATATCAATCAGCACAGGAGAAGCCACCATTGAGTTACTTTGACCCCTGCACCCAGGAAGAGGAGAGAGGCCCCACAGCACATATTCTGGCATCATATCAGCCACCACAGGAGAAGCCACCATTGAGTTACTTTGACCCCCGCACCCAGGAAGAGGAGAGAGGCACCACAGCACATATTCTGGCATCATATCAGCCACCACAGGAGAAGCCACCATTGAGTTACTTTGACCCCTGCACCCAGGAAGAGGAGAGAGGCCCCACAGCACATATTCTGGCATCATATCAGCCACCACAGGAGAAGCCACCATTGAGTTACTTTGACCCCCGCACCCAGGAAGAGGAGAGAGGCACCACAGCACATATTCTGGCATCATATCAGCCACCACAGGAGAAGCCACCATTGAGTTACTTTGACCCCCGCACCCAGGAAGAGGAGAGAGGCCCCACAGCACATATTCTGGCATCATACTAACCACCACAGGAGAAGCCACCATTGAGTTACTTTGACCCCTGCACCCAGGAAGAGGAGAGAGGCCCCACAGCACATATTCTGGCATCATATCAGCCACCACAGGAGAAGCCACCATTGAGTTACTTTGACCCCCGCACCCAGGAAGAGGAGAGAGGCACCACAGCACATATTCTGGCATCATATCAGCCACCACAGGAGAAGCCACCATTGAGTTACTTTGACCCCCGCACCCAGGAAGAGGAGAGAGGCACCACAGCACATATTCAGGCATCATATCACACACCACAGGAGAAGGCCTCTTTCAGTGATTTAGGCCTTTGGACCCAGACAGAGGAGAGAGGCACCACAGCACATATTCTGGCATCATATCAGCCACCACAGGAGAAGCCACCATTGAGTTACTTTGACCCCCGCACCCAGGAAGAGGAGAGAGGCACCACAGCACATATTCAGGCATCATATCACACACCACAGGAGAAGGCCTCTTTCAGTGATTTAGGCCTTTGGACCCAGACAGAGGAGAGAGGCACCACAGCACATATTCTGGCATCATATCAGCCACCACAGGAGAAGCCACCATTGAGTTACTTTGACCCCTGCACCCAGGAAGAGGAGAGAGGCCCCACAGCACATATTCTGGCATCATATCAGCCACCACAGGAGAAGCCACCATTTAGTTACTTTGACCCCTGCACCCAGGAAGAGGAGAGAGGCACCACAGCACATATTCTGGCATCATATCAGCCACCACAGGAGAAGCCACCATTTAGTTACTTTGACCCCTTCACCCAAACAGAGGAGAGAGGTTCCACATCAGAGAATCAGGCATCGTATCAACCACCACAGGAGTAGGCCACAATTTAGTTTATTTGACCCCTGCACCCAGGAAGAGGAGAGAGGCCCCACAGCACATATTCTGGCATCATATCACACACCACAGGAGAAGGCCTCTTTCAGTGATTTAGGCCTTTGGACCCAGACAGAGGAGAGAGGTCAGAGATTAGCTTCATATCCCCCAGCACAGCAGAAGACCGCTTTATTTGACTTAGGCCTCAGCACCCAGACAGAAGACAGAGGTAGCATGGCAGAGGTTATGGCTTCCTGTCACCCGTTAGTTTAACCGGCCACTTTCATCTGGTTAGGCCCCGGCGCCCAGACAGAGAAGAGTTTCATTCAACTGTGGGTTTCATAAAATTTGTATCAAATAAAGAAGTGGTCCGTAGCACAACAAGACATGTTTTAGGCAGTTAATAAGGACTACTCTGCACAAGGGAGGGACAGGTCCTGTGGGATCCATGCCTGGTTCATCTTTATGAAGGTCAGCTTGTCCACGTTGGCTGTGGACAGGCGGCTGCGCTTGTCAGTAATGACGCCCCCTGCCGTGCTGAATACGCGTTCAGATAAAACGCTGGCCGCCGGGCAGGAAAGCACCTCCAAGGCATAACATGCTAACTCTGGCCACGTGGACAATTTCGAAACCCAGTAGTTGAATGGGGCCGAACCATCCGTCAGGATGTGGAGGGGTGTGCAGACATACTGTTCAACCATGTTAGTGAAATGCTGCCTCCTGCTAACACGTTCCGTATCAGGTGTCGGTGCAGATAGCTGTGGCGTGGAGACAAAACTTTTCCACATTTCTGCCATGCTAACCCTGCCCTCAGATGAGCTGGCCGTGACACAGCTGCGTTGGCGACCTCTTGCCACTCCTCTGCCTTCACCTTCCACCTGTTCCCCTGTGACATGTGGGAATGCTCTCAAGAGCGCCTCTATCAGCGTGCGCTTGTACTCGCGCATCTTACGGTCGCGCTCCAGTTCAGGAATTAAAGTGGGCACATTGTCTTTATACCGGGGATCCAGCAGGGTGGCCACCCAGTAGTCTGCACACGTTAAAACGTGGGCAACTCTGCTGTCGTTGCGCAGGCATTGGACCATATATTCGCTCATGTGGGCCAGGCTACCCATGGGTAAGGACAAGCTGTCCTCTGTGGGAGGCGTATCGTCATCGTCCACCGTATCCCCCCAGCCACGCACCAGTGATGGGCCTGGGCTGCCACCCCGCTGTGAACTTGCGTCATCCTCGTCCCCCTCCACCTCCTCCTCCTCATCCTCCTCGTCCTCCAGTACAGTGCCTTGGCTGGCGACTTGTGAACCTGTCCTCTGCTGCTTAAACAAACCTCCCTTTGAGCCACTTCGAACAGACTGGCCCGAAAGTGTTAGAAACGAGCCCTCATCCTCCTCCTCCTCCTCCACCTGGGCCACCTCCTCTAACATCATTGCCCTAAGTGTTTTCTCAAGGAGACATAGAAGTGGTATTGTAACGCTGATAACAGTGTCATCGCCACTGGCCATGTTGGTGGAGTACTCGAAACAGCGCAGCAGGGCACACAGGTCTCGCATGGAGGCCCAATCATTGGTGGTGAAGTGGTGCTGTTCGGCAGTACGACTGACGCGAGCGTGCTGCAGCTGAAACTCCACTATGGCCTGCTGCTGCTCGCACAGTCTCTCCAGCATGTGCAAGGTGGAGTTCCACCGGGTGGGCACGTCGCATATGAGGCGGTGAGCGGGAAGGCCGAAGTTCCGCTGTAGCGCAGACAGGCGAGCAGCGGCAGGATGTGAACGGCGGAAGCGCGCACAGTCGGCCCGCACTTTATGCAGCAGCTCTGACATTTTGGGGTAGTGGTGAATGAACCTCTGCACCACCAAGTTCAGCACATGCGCCAGGCAAGGGATGTGCGTCAAACCGGCTAGTCCCAGAGCTGCCACGAGATTTCGCCCATTATCGCATACCACCAGGCCTGGCTTGAGGCCCACCGGCAGAAACCACTCGTCGGTCTGTTGTTCAATACCCCGCCACAACTCCTTTGCGCTGTGGGGCCTGTCCCCCAAACATATGAGTTTCAGAATGGCCTGCTGACGTTTACCCCGGGCTGTGCTGAAGTTGGTGGTGAAGGTGTGTGGCTGACCGGATGAGCTGGTGGAAGCAGTGGAGGAGGAAGCCGAGTAGGAGGAGGAGGCTACAGGAGGCAGAGAATGATGCCCTGCGATCCTAGGGGGCGGAAGGACGTGCGCCAAGGAACTGTCCGCCGGGGGCCCAGCCGCCACTACATTCATCCAGTGTGCAGTTAGTGAGATATAGCGTCCCTGGCCGTGCTTACTGGTCCACGTATCTGTGGTTAGGTGGACCTTGCCACAAATGGCGTTGCGCAGTGCACACTTGATTTTATCGGACACTTGCATGTGCAGGGAAGGCACGGCTGTCTTGGAGAAGTAGTGGCGGCTGGGAACCACATACTGCGGGACAGCCATGGCCATCAGCTGTTTGAAGCTGTCTGTGTCCACCAGCCGGAATGACAGCATTTCAAAGGCCAGCAGTTTAGAAATGCTGGCGTTCAGGCCAAGGGCTCGAGGGTGACTCGGGGGGAATTTGCGCTTCCTCTCTAAGGTTTGAGATATTGAGAGCTGAACGCTGCTGTGTGATATAGCGGAGACGCTAGTTGACGGTGGCGGTGGTGGTGGTGTCGGTGGCACATCCTCTGTTTGCTGCTCGGCAGGTGGCAACATTCCTCTCGAGGCGGAAGCCGAGGCAGCAGCGGTAGAGGGAGCAGGGGGAGCCTCAGCGAGTGCCTGGTTTTTAAGGTGTGTACCCCACTGCAGTTCATGCTTTGCATGTAGATGCCTGGTCATGCAGGTTGTGCTGAGGTTCAGAACGTTAATGCCTCGCCTCAGGCTCTGATGGCAGAGCGTGCAAGTCACTCGGGTCTTGTCGGTAGGACATTGTTTAAAGAAGTGCCATGCCAGGGAACTCTTTGAAGCTGCCTTTGTGGGGCTGGGTCCCTGTTGGCGATGTCCAGTAGCAGGCGAACTCTGGGGGCGGCGGCTCGTCTGCTTTGGCCCCCTGCTCCCTCTTTGGCTTCGCTGTTGTCTCGGTCTCACCACTACCTCTTCCTCTGAACTGTGAAAGTCATCGCCACGACCTTCAGTCCATGTGGGGTCTAAGACCTCATCGTCCTCTGCATCGTCTTCCACCCAGTCTCCCTCCCTGACCTCCTCCTGTTCAGTCTGCACACTGCAAAAAGACGCGGCAGTGGGCACCTGTGTTTCGTCATCATCAGAGAGTCGGTGACTCTGCTGTGGTGGTATTCCCATGTCCTCTTCATCTGGAGACATAAGTGGTTGTGCGTCAGTGCATGGTATGTCTTCCTCCACTGGGGAAGGGCTAGGTGGACGCCCCTGGGAAACCCTGGAAGCAGAGTCTTCAAACAGAAGAAGAGACTGCTGCATAACTTGTGGCTCAGACCGTTTCCCTGATATGCTTGGGGGTGATGTGACAGACTGATGGGCTTGGTTTTCAGGTGCCACCTGTGCGCTTTCCGCAGAAGACTGGGTGGAAGACCATGTGGTGAACGTGCTGGAAGCACTGTCGGCCACCCAATCGATTAATGCCTGTACCTGCTCAGGCCTTACCATCCTATGAGCGGCATTGGGCCCCACGAGATATTGCGGTACATTCTGCCGGCTAGTTGAGGGAGTTCGTTCCCTACTGTGTGCGCCTGGGGCCGAACGGCCACGTCCTCTACCAGCAACAGAGGCTCCACGGACACCACCACGACCGCGTCCTCGTCCCTTAATAGTATTTTTCTTCATTGTTGCGATTCAACTCGCACCACAATGAAATATATTATTTTTTATAAGCAAAATCCCCTCACTGGAATACTTTCAGTCTTTTGACTGTATGGATTACAGATGGAATGACTGTTATATGTGAGTACCGCTTTCTTTGACAGATTCTAGTATGGGTACATATATGTTTTCCCAACCCCAGCACATTAGTTTGCTAATTCCAGATGTATGAAACGCAGGCCTAACTGTATCTAGTATATTGAACGCCAGATAAACTAACTTGGCCTTTTTTAAATAAAATAAAAATTCCCTCACTGGAATACTTTATGGCTTTTCACTGTATGGATTACAGGTGGACTGGTATTAGTAGGGGTGACACAAGCACACCCAAGTCCCTGATGTAGGATTTCTATGGCACAGACCACTATTACAAGTGATTAATGGACGTTGGGAGAGATTGTGCTGCAGCACTAGTCCCAAGATGGCCGCCGCCTATCAGCCCAGTAACATGTGCCACAAAATGGTCTGCACAACCTTTAAAAAAAATAGCCTTGGACTGTGCTGCTAAATCGCTATTGGTCTGAATCCCAGGTGTAGATGTCTGACTTGTTTGGAGCTTTGGAATGCACACTGTGGCAGCTTCTGCTGCAGCACTACAAGTCGCAAAATGGCGGCCGGCGGTCAGCCCAGGTACATGTGGATGGAAAAATCACTCTGGCCACTCTAAAAATAGCCAATCCCTATCAAAAAAGCAGCTCAGCTGCAGTTGTTCAGATGAATCACAGGTGGAGGAGAGAAATTTGCTTCCAGTTATTCAATTATCCCTGCCTATTCTCGCCCTAGCATCAGCTGCGTCTATCCCTGTTCTATTCACATCGGGAGTGAGCACGTCCCGACGTGCGCACAAGCTTATAAAGAGGCTGAGTCACATGCTGCACTTGGCCAATCACAGCCTTGCCAATAGTAGGCATGGCTGCGATGGCATCTTAGGGCAAGTAGTATGATGCATGTTGATTGGCTGCTTTGCAGCCTTTCAAAATGCGCCAAAATACATGCCGAACGACGAACCCGAACTTTTACGAAAAAGTTCGGGTTCGGGTCCGTGTCACGAACACCCCAAAATTCGGTACGGACCCGAACTATGCTCGAACTGTTCGCTCAACACTAGTTATAAGCCCCCCTCAGATCGAGTTTAGAAAACCAAGAAGCACCCAAGACCTGGTTGAATAAATCAGGAATCAACGGGATGGAATACTGATTCCTAATACTGATTTTATTCAAGTTTCTATAAATAATGCAGGGTTTGAGACCACCGTCTTTCTTCTTAACGAAAAAGAACCCTGCTCCCAGAGGAGAGGTGGAGGGCCTAATATGCCCCTTTTTAAGAATTCCCTGGATATAATCTCTCATGGCACTGCGTTCAGGGCCAGAAAGATTGTAAATCCGCCCCTTAGGAAATTTAGACTCAGGAACCAACTCAACGGCGCAGTCATAAGACCTATGGGAGGGAGAATATCTGTCTCAGCAGTGGAAAAAACATCATGAAAGTCAGCAATAAAGTGAGGAATGACATCTAAAGAAACCCCAGCTTGAATTACAGTTAAGCAAGAACTACAGTTAGAACTCCATTTCTCTAACTCGCCCGAACTCCAGTTGATGACCGGGTTATGTTACTGAAGCCAGGGCATGCCTAGTACTACCTGAACAGGAAGATTCTCTAGAACAAAAAAGGAACATTTGGCAGACCCCAACAGACAGGATTATCTCGGGAGTACGGAGCTTTACCGTGCCCCTCAGCAGGGAGGTAGAGTCGATGGCGACCACCTGAATCGGGGTGGACAATTTTAGTATTGGGATCCCTACCTGTTCAACAAATTTGAGATCAATAAAACTAAATGCTGACCCTGAATCCACAAAAGACTTCCTGACCCCTTTAAGACCCAAAAGGCAATTGAGACAGGCAGCAATAGTTTGCTTCTTACCACCTCCGGGAGTACCTTGTCCTTGAATCCCTCTGACTTGAAAGATCTTCCGGAAGGAGGAGCCTTGGGACACTGACGGACCAAGTGGTTGGAATCGCCACAATAAAAACAAGAGCCACGGCGACGGCGTAGTTCTCTTCGTGTCATCCCGAGCTGCATTTGTTCATCCATCTGAGTCTCCACCTTGGGTTCGATAGGAGAAACCTCAGACCTTGGAAGGCTATGAGGAGAAAACAAATGCTCCCGCTGTCTCTCTCTAATCCGTCTGTCTAGTCTTATGGCTAACGTCATGGTTTCCTCTAAGGAGTCAGGACTAGGGTAACAGACCAGCATATCCTTTAACCTCTCTGTCAACCCTGCCCTAAACTGGCATTTAAGGGCTGGTTCGTTCCAACCCGAAGGAACGCACCACTTGCGGAACTGGGTACAATAATCCTCCACGGGACGATCCCCCTGGGTAAGGGCCTTTAGATTAGACTCAGCCACAGACGCTCGGTCAGGCTCATCATAAATGACCCCTAGGGTCTGGAAAAAGAGGTCAACAGAATTAAGACACAGGGAATCTGGCGGCAAGTTAAAGGCACATTCCTGGGGGTCCCCTTGAAGTAAAGAGATGATTATCCCAACCCTTTGTTGGTCAGGACCACAGGAGTGAGGTCGTAGTCGGAAATAGAGCTTGCAACTTTCTTTGAAAGCTAAAAAACTCCTGTGGTCACCCGAGAACCGATCGGGTAATTTAATATGCGGTTCCACTTGAATGGCGGCGGGAGCGAGAACGGGGGGTGTACGGGCGGTCTCCTGTGCCTGTAACCTTTCCCCTAATTCTTGCACAATTTTAGCAAGACCCTGCACATGCTCGGTAAGACTCTGTAGAGGGTCCATGCTAATTAGGCCTGTGATTCTGTCACGGGAAGGGAAGGTAGAAGGAAGTGCACCCCCTAGACTGCCACCCTCAACCCTGTCCCTGCCTACTTGGACCACCCGCCCTAGGTGACGGGGCGCAACTGGGCGACGGTCCCTAACCTCCGTAAGTGCCGGGTAGGGGAGGAAGGAACAGAGAGGGTACCGAACAGCTAGGCAGAGAACGGTACGCGAGATGCAGGCAGATAAATAGACAAGGAAGTAGACAAGAGATAGGTAGCCTGTGAGGGAGAAGGCAAAGGCGGGTCAGCTAGCCGAGGTCAGTCCAGGAGGTCACGTCAATACAAAGGAAAGAGGCAGGTGGCAAATCCGATAACGAGCAAAGGTCAGAATCCGAGATGTAGCGTCAAAACCAAGGGAGCAGGCAAAGGGAAGTCAGGAAACGGTCAAGGTCAAATTCCAGAGGTCAATCAATAGAGTAGCTAACAATACACACAGCCTAAGAGACTAAAATTACAGGCAACCTGTAGCCAGCAGGCCGCCTGTATTTATAGTGGGGAGTGAGGGTCATGTGACGTGGCCAGCTCCTGAAGTCGGAAATAGAGCCGCACAGACCTGTCACTTACCAGTAGGAGGAGCTCCCGGCCGGACACAGACAGCACAGCAGCCAGCAGGTAAGTATGATGCTTCTAATATTGTAATATTGCTAAGTAACCATGGCAACCAGGCCTGCAGTAGCGTCCTGGTTGCCATGGTTACCGATCGGAGCCCCAGAGCGATTAAACTGGGACTCCGATCGGAATCTCCGCTGACACCAATGTCCGGGGGGGGGGGGGGGGGGGGAGGGGGGGGATTGGGGGAGGCCGCACATTGGCCACCAATGATATTACAATAGAGGGAGGGGGGGGGGGGGGGCCGGGGGGGGCCGCACACTGGCCACCAATGATTTTCAAACTGGGGAGGGAGGGAGGGTGATTCTTCGGATCCACCTGCATGAAAGTAACCTACGGCCACGGATCACGGACGCGGATGCCAATCTTGTGTGCATCCGTGGTCTTTCACGGACCTATTGACTTGAATGGGTCCGTGAATAGAGTTGAGCGAACACCTGGATGTTCGGGTTCGAGAAGTTCGGCTGAACTTCCCGGAAATGTTCGGGTTCGGGATCCGAACCCGATCCGAACTTCGTCCCGAACCCGATCCGAACTTCGTCCCGAACCCGAACCCCATTGAAGTCAATGGGGACCCGAACTTTTGGGCACTAAAAAGGCTGTAAAACAGCCCAGGAAAGAGCTAGAGGGCTGCAAAAGGCAGCAACATGTAGGTAAATCCCCTGCAAACAAATGTGGATAGGGAAATGAATTAAAATTAAAATAAAAAAAATAAAAATGAACCAATATCAATTGGACAGAGGTCCCATAGCAGAGAATCTGGCTTCACGTCAGCAGAGAATCAGTCTCTTCATGCCATAGCAAAGAATCTGGCTTCATGTCAGCAGAGAATCAGTCTCTTCATGCCATAGCAGAGAATCTGGCTTCATGTCAGCGCAGAATCAGCCTTCATGTCATAGCAGAGAATCAGGCTTCACGTCACCCACCACTGGAACAGGCCACTGTCACACATTTAGGCCCGGCCCCCAGGCAGAGGAGAGAGGTCCCGTAACAGAGAATCTGGCCTTATGTCAGCACAGAATCTGTCTTCATGTCATAGCAGAGAATCAGGCTTCACGTCACCCACCACTGGAACAGGCCACTGTCACACATTTAGGCCCCGGCACCCAGACAGAGGAGAGCGGTCCCGTAACAGAGAATCTGGCCTTATGTCAGCGCAGAATCTGTCTTCATGTCATAGCAGAGAATCAGGCTTCACGTCACCCACCACTGGAACAGGCCACTGTCACACATTTAGGCCCAGGCACCCAGGCAGAGGAGAGAGGTCCCGTAACAGAGAATCTGGCCTTATGTCAGCGCAGAATCTGTCTTCATGTCATAGCAGAGAATCAGGCTTCACATCACCCACCACTGGAACAGGCCACTGTCACACATTTAGGCCCAGGCACCCAGGCAGAGGAGAGAGGTCCCGTAACAGAGAATCTGGCCTTATGTCAGCGCAGAATCTGTATTCATGTCATAGCAGAGAATCAGGCTTCACGTCACCCACCACTGGAACAGGCCACTGTCACACATTTAGGCCCCGGCACCCAGACAGAGGAGAGCGGTCCTGTAACAGAGAATCTGGCCTTATGTCAGCGCAGAATCTGTCTTCATGTCATAGCAGAGAATCAGGCTTCACGTCACCCACCACAGGAACAGGCCACTGTCACACATTTAGGCCCGGCCCCCAGGCAGACGAGAGAGGTCCCGTAACAGAGAATCTGGCCTGATGTCAGCACAGAATCTGTCTTCATGTCATAGCAGAGAATCAGGCTTCACGTCACCCACCACTGGAACAGGCCACTGTCACACATTTAGGCCCCGGCAACCAGACAGAGGAGAGCGGTCCCGTAGCAGAGAATCTGGCCTTATGTCAGCGCAGAATCTGTCTTCATGTCATAGCAGAGAATCAGGCTTCACGTCACCCACCACTGGAACAGGCTACTGTCACACATTTAGGCCCAGGCACCCAGGCAGAGGAGAGAGGTCCCGTAACAGAGAATCTGGCCTTATGTCAGCACAGAATCTGTCTTCATGTCATAGCAGAGAATCAGGCTTCACGTCACCCACCACTGGAACAGGCCACTGTCACACATTTAGGCCCCGGCACCCAGGCAGAGGAGAGAGGTCCCGTAACAGAGAATCTGGCCTTATGTCAGCGCAGAATCTGTATTCATGTCATAGCAGAGAATCAGGCTTCACGTCACCCACCACTGGAACAGGCCACTGTCACACATTTAGGCCCCGGCACCCAGAAAGAGGAGAGCGGTCCCGTAACAGAGAATCTGGCCTTATGTCAGCGCAGAATCTGTCTTCATGTCATAGCAGAGAATCAGGCTTCACGTCACCCACCACTGGAACAGGCCACTGTCACACATTTAGGCCCAGGCACCCAGGCAGAGGAGAGAGGTCCCGTAACAGAGAATCTGGCCTTATGTCAGCGCAGAATCTGTCTTCATGTCATAGCAGAGAATCAGGCTTCACGTCACCCACCACTGGAACAGGCCACTGTCACATATTTAGGCCCAGGCACCCAGGCAGAGGAGAGAGGTCCCATAACAGAGAATCTGGCCTTATGTCAGCGCAGAATCTGTATTCATGTCATAGCAGAGAATCAGGCTTCACGTCACCCACCACTGGAACAGGCCACTGTCACACATTTAGGCCCCGGCACCCAGACAGAGGAGAGCGGTCCCGTAACAGAGAATCTGGCCTTATGTCAGCGCAGAATCTGTCTTCATGTCATAGCAGAGAATCAGGCTTCACGTCACCCACCACTGGAACAGGCCACTGTCAAACATTTAGGCCCAGGCACCCAGGCAGAGGAGAGAGGTCCCGTAACAGAGAATCTGGCCTTATGTCAGCGCAGAATCTGTATTCATGTCATAGCAGAGAATCAGGCTTCACGTCACCCACCACTGGAACAGGCCACTGTCACACATTTAGGCCCCGGCACCCAGTCAGAGGAGAGCGGTCCCGTAACAGAGAATCTGGCCTTATGTCAGCGCAGAATCTGTCTTCATGTCATAGCAGAGAATCAGGCTTCACGTCACCCACCACTGGAACAGGCCACTGTCACACATTTAGGCCCAGGCACCCAGGCAGAGGAGAGAGGTCCCGTAACAGAGAATCTGGCCTTATGTCAGCGCAGAATCTGTCTTCATGTCATAGCAGAGAATCAGGCTTCACGTCACCCACCACTGGAACAGGCCACTGTCACACATTTAGGCCCCGGCACCCAGACAGAGGAGAGCGGTCCCGTAACAGAGAATCTGGCCTTATGTCAGCGCAGAATCTGTCTTCATGTCATAGCAGAGAATCAGGCTTCACGTCACCCACCACTGGAACAGGCCACTGTCACACATTTAGGCCCAGGCACCCAGGCAGAGGAGAGAGGTCCCGTAACAGAGAATCTGGCCTTATGTCAGCGCAGAATCTGTATTCATGTCATAGCAGAGAATCAGGCTTCACGTCACCCACCACTGGAACAGGCCACTGTCACACATTTAGGCCCCGGCACCCAGACAGAGGAGAGCGGTCCCGTAACAGAGAATCTGGCCTTATGTCAGCGCAGAATCTGTATTCATGTCATAGCAGAGAATCAGGCTTCACGTCACCCACCACTGGAACAGGCCACTGTCACATATTTAGGCCCAGGCACCCAGGCAGAGGAGAGAGGTCGCGTAACAGAGAATCTGGCTTCATGTCAGCACAGAATAAGTCTTCATGTCATAGCACAGAATCAGGCTTCACGTCACCCACCACTGGAACAGGCCACTGTCACACATTTAGGCCCCGGCACCCAGACAGAGGAGAGGTTCATTCAACTTTGGGTTGCCCCGCAATATAATGGTAAAATTAAATTAAAAATAGTATTGAATGAGGAAGTGCCCTGGAGTAGAATAATATATTGTTAAGGGGAGGTAGTTAATATCTAATCTGCACAAGGGATGGACAGGTCCTGTGGGATCCATGCCTGGTTCATTTTTATGAACGTCAGCTTGTCCACATTGGCTGTAGACAGGCGGCTGCGTTTGTCTGTAATGACGCCCCCTGCCGTGCTGAATACACGTTCAGACAAAACGCTGGCCGCCGGGCAGGCCAGCACTTCCAAGGCATAAAAGGCTAGCTCTGGCCACATGGACAATTTGGAGACCCAGAAGTTGAATGGGGCCGAACCATCAGTCAGTACCTGGAGGGGTGTGCACAGGTACTGTTCCACCATGTTAGTGAAATGTTGCCTCCTGCTAACACGTTCCGTATCAGGTGGTGGTGCAGTTAGCTGTGGCGTGGTGACAAAACTTTTCCACATCTCTGCCATGCTAACCCTGCCCTCAGAGGAGCTGGCCGTGACACAGCTGCGTTGGCGACCTCTTGCTCCTCCTCTGCCTTCGCCTTGGGCTTCCACTGGTTCCCCTGTGACATTTGGGAATGCTCTCAGTAGCGCGTCTACCAACGCCCGCTTGTACTCGCGCATCTTCCTATCACGCTCCAGTGTAGGAAGTAAGGTGGGCACATTGTCTTTGTACCGGGGATCCAGCAGGGTGGCAACCCAGTATTCCGCACACGTTAAAATGTGGGCAACTCTGCTGTCGTTGCGCAGGCACTGCAGCATGTAGTCGCTCATGTGTGCCAGGCTGCCCAGAGGTAAGGACAAGCTGTCCTCTGTGGGAGGCGTATCGTCATCGTCCTGTGTTTCCCCCCAGCCACGCACCAGTGATAGGCCCGAGCTGCTTTGGGTGCCACCCCGCTGTGAACATGCTTCATCCTCATCCTCCTCCACCTCCTCCTCATCCTCGTCCTCCTCATCCTCCAGTAGTGAGCCCTGTCTGGCTACATTTGTACCTGGCCTCTGGTGTTGCAAAAAACCTCCCTCTGAGTCACTTTGAAGAGACTGGCCTGAAAGTGCTAAAAATGACCCCTCTTCCTCCTCTTCCTCCTGGGCCAACTCCTCTTCCATCATCGCCCTAAGTGTTTTCTCAAGGAGACATAGAAGTGGTATTGTAACGCTGATAACGGCGTCATCGCCACTGGCCATGTTGGTGGAGTACTCGAAACAGCGCAACAGGGCACACAGGTCTCACATGGAGGCCCAGTCATTGGTGGTGAAGTGTGTCTGATCCGCAGTGCGACTGACCCGTGCGTGCTGCAGCTGAAACTCCACTATGGCCTGCTGCTGCTCGCACAGTCTGTCCAGCATATGCAAGGTGGAGTTCCACCTGGTGGGTACGTCGCATATGAGGCGGTGAGCGGGAAGGCCGAAGTTACGCTGTAGCGCAGACAGGCGAGCAGCGGCAGGGTGTGAATGCCGGAAGCGCGAACAGACGGCCCTGCACTTTATGCAGCAGCTCTGACATGTCGTGGGTAGTTGCGAATGAACTTCTGCACCACCAAATTCAGCACATGCGCCAGGCAAGGGATGTGCGTCAAACCGGCTAGTCCCAGAGCTGCAACGAGATTTCGCCCATTATCGCACACCACCAGGCCGGGCTTGAGGCTCACCGGCAGCAACCACTCGTCGGTCTGTTGTTCTATACCCCGCCACAACTCCTGTGCGGTGTGGGGCCTGTCCCCCAAACATATGAGTTTCAGAATGGCCTGCTGACGTTTACCCCGGGCTGTGCTGAAGTTGGTGGTGAAGGTGTGTGGCTGACTGGATGAGCAGGTGGAAGAAGAGGAGGAGGAAGCTGAGTAGGAGGAGGAGGAGACAGGAGGCAAAGAATGTTGCCCTGCGATCCTTGGCGGCGGAAGGACGTGCGCCAAACAGCTCTCCGCCTGGGGCCCAGCCGCCACTACATTTACCCAGTGTGCAGTTAGGGAGATATAGCGTCCCTGGCCGTGCTTACTGGTCCACGTATCTGTGGTTAGGTGGACCTTGCCACAGATGGCGTTGCGCAGTGCACACTTGATTTTATCGGACACTTGTTTGTGCAGGGAAGGCACGGCTCTCTTGGAGAAGTAGTGGCGGCTGGGAACAACATACTGTGGGACAGCAAGTGACATGAGCTGTTTGAAGATGTGTGTGTCCACCAGCCTAAATGACAGCATTTCATAGGCCAGTAGTTTAGAAATGCTGGCATTGAGGGCCAGGGATCGAGGGTGGCTAGGTGGGAATTTACGCTTTCTCTCAAATGTTTGTGAGATGGAGAGCTGAACGCTGCCGTGTGACATGGTTGAGATGCTGGTGACGCAGGTGGTGGTGTTGGTGGTACATCCCATGTTTGCTGGTCGGCAGGTGCCAACGTTCCTCCAGAGGCAGAGGAAGAGGCCGAGGCGGCGGCAGCAGCAGCAGAAGAGGCCGAGGCAGCAGCAGCAGAAGAGGCAGCAGGGGGAGCCTGAGTGACTTCCTTGTTTTTAAGGTGTTTACTCCACTGCAGTTCATGCTTTGCATGCAGGTGCCTGGTCATGCAGGTTGTGCTAAGGTTCAGAACGTTAATACCTCGCTTCAGGCTCTGATGGCACAGCGTGCAAACCACTCGGGTCTTGTCGTCAGCACATTGTTTGAAGAAGTGCCATGCCAGGGAACTCCTTGAAGCTGCCTTTGGGGTGCTCGGTCCCAGATGGCGGCGGTCAGTAGCAGGCGGAGTCTCTTGGCGGCGGGTGTTCTGATTTTGCCCACTGCTCCCTCTTTTGCTACGCTGTTGGCTCGGTCTCACCACTGCCTCTTCCTCCGAACTGTGAAAGTCAGTGGCACGACCTTCATTCCATGTGGGGTCTAGGACCTCATCGTCCCCTGCATCGTCTTCCGCCCAGTCTTGACCCCTGACCTCCTGTTCAGTCTGCACACTGCAGAAAGACACAGCAGTTGGCACCTGTGTTTCGTCATCATCAGAGACGTGCTGAGGTGGTATTCCCATGTCCTCATCATCAGGAAACATAAGTGGTTGTGCGTTAGTGCATTCTATCTCTTCCACCCCTGGTGAAGAGCTAGGTGGATGCCCTTGGGAAACCCTGGCAGCAGAGTCTTCAAACAGCATAAGAGACTGCTGCATAACTTGAGGCTCAGACAGTTTTCCTGATATGCATGGGGGTGATGTGACAGACTGATGGGCTTGGTTTTCATGCGCCATCTGTGCGCTTTCTGCAGAAGACTGGGTGGGAGATAATGTGAACGTGCTGGATGCACTGTCGGCCACCCAATTGACTAATGCCTGTACCTGCTCAGGCCTTACCATCCTTAGAACGGCATTGGGCCCCACCAAATATCCCTGTAAATTCTGGCGGCTACTGGGACCTGAGGTAGTTGGTACACTAGGACGTGTGGCCACAGAACGTGTGGCCACATCCTCTCCCAGCACCAGAGGGTCCACTAACACCACCACGACCATGTCCATGTCCACGTCCGCGTCCGCGTCCCTTATTAGATGTTTTCCTCATTGTTCCCGTTCACCACAATTTTGAGAATGGCAAATTTGGGAATAGTTTTTCAACCCAGAAAAAAAAGTGTGCTTTTACGGTCACTACAAATAACTTGAGCAGCTAAAACAGTACAGATTTGCTTGAATAGAAATGTGAGACCTGTTTTTTTTTGCACTGTGTGACAGGTTAAGGTTTAATCTCAGAATCAGACTTCTATCTGCACGGTAGCGTGTGTCTTAGGTTTTTCTGAATGACACTATCAATACCTTCAATGTAAGATATCCTTTTTGGGATAGATTTCAAGTAGGCCTCAAATACCAGAAACTAGTTATTTTGAGAATGGCAAATTTGGGAATGGTTTTTCAACCCAGAAAAAAAAGTGTGCTTTTACGGTCACTACAAATAACTTGAGCAGCTAAAACAGTACAGATTTGCTTGAATAGAAATGTGAGACCTGTTTTTTTTTGCACTGTGTGACAGGTTAAGGTTTAATCTCAGAATCAGACTTCTATCTGCACGGTAGCGTGTGTCTTAGGTTTTTCTGAATGACACTATCAATACCTTCAATGTAAGATATCCTTTTTGGGATAGATTTCAAGTAGGCCTCAAATACCAGAAACTAGTTATTTGGAGAATGGCAAATTTGGGAATAGTTTTTCAACCCAGAAAAAAAAGTGTGCTTTTACGGTCACTACAAATAACTTGACCAGCTAAAACAGTACAGATTTGCTTGAATAGAAATGTGAGACCTGTTTTTTTTTTGCACTGTGTGACAGGTTAAGGTTTAATCTCAGAATCAGACTTCTATCTGCACGGTAGCGTGTGTCTTAGGTTTTTCTGAATGACACTATCAATACCTTCAATGTAAGATATCCTTTTTGGGATAGATTTCAAGTAGGCCTCAAATACCAGAAACTAGTTATTTGGAGAATGGCAAATTTGGGAATAGTTTTTCAAACCAGAAAATAAAGTGTGCTTTTACGGTCGCTACAAATAACTTGACCAGCTAAAACAGTACAGATTTGCTTGAATAGAAATGTGAGACCTGTTTTTTTTTGCACTGTGTGACAGGTTAAGGTTTAATCTCAGAATCAGACTTCTATCTGCACGGTAGCGTGTGTCTTAGGTTTTTCTGAATGACACTATCAATACCTTCAATGTAAGATATCCTTTTTGGGATAGATTTCAAGTAGGCCTCAAATACCAGAAACTAGTTATTTGGAGAATGGCAAATTTGGGAATAGTTTTTCAACCCAGAAAAAAAAGTGTGCTTTTACGGTCACTACAAATAACTTGACCAGCTAAAACAGTACAGATTTGGTTAAATAGAGATGTGAGGCCTGTTTTTTTTTGCGCTGTGTGACAGGTATAGGTTTAATCACAGAATCAGATTTCTATCAGCACGCTAGCGTGTGTCTTAGGTTTTTCTGAATGACACTATTAGTACCTTCAATGAAAGATATTCTTTTTGGGATAGATTTCAAGTAGGCCTCAAATGCCAGAAACTAGTTATTTTGAGAATGGCAAATTTGGGAATGGTTTTTCAACCCAGAAAAAAAAGTGTGCTTTTACGGTCACTACAAATAACTTGACCAGCTAAAACAGTACAGATTTGGTTAAATAGAGATGTGAGGCCTGTTTTTTTTTTGCGCTGTGTGACAGGTATAGGTTTAATCACAGAATTAGATTTCTATCAGCACGCTAGCGTGTGTCTTAGGTTTTTCTGAATGACACTATCACTAGCTTCAATGTAAGATATTCTTTTTGGGATAGATTTCAAGTAGGCCTCAAATACCAGAAACTAGTTATTTTGAGAATGGCAAATTTGGGAATGGTTTTTCAACGCAGAAAAAAAAGTGTGCTTTTACGGTCACTACAAATAACTTGACCAGCTAAAACAGTACAGATTTGGTTAAATAGAGATGTGAGGCCTGTTTTTTTTTGCGCTGTGTGACAGGTATAGGTTTAATCACAGAATCAGATTTCTATCAGCACGCTAGCGTGTGTCTTAGGTTTTTCTGAATGACACTATCACTAGCTTCAATGTAAGATATTATTTTTGGGATAGATTTGAAGTAGGCCTCAAATACCAGAAACTAGTTATTTTGAGAATGGCAAATTTGGGAATGGTTTTTCAACCCAGAAAAAAAAGTGTGCTTTTACGGTCACTACAAATAACTTGACCAGCTAAAACAGTACAGATTTTGTTGAATAGAAATGTCAGGTCTATTTTTTAGGCGCTGGGTGACAGGCTCAACTTGCCCCTGATGTAATATATGGCCAAAAAATAACCACACTGTTGATGGTTAAATGCACTTGGGTGACACAGGCTCAGCCTGCACCAGATGTAGTATATGGCCAAAAAATAATCAGACTGTCGATGGTTAAATGCACTTCGGTGACACAGGCTCAGCCTGCAGCTGATGTAGTATATGGCCAAAAAATAACCAGACTGTTGATGGTTAAATGCACTTCGGTGACACAGGCTCAGCCTGCAGCTGATGTAGGATATAGCACAAAATAACCACACTATCGATGGTTAAATACACTTGGTGATAGCTTGTGCTGGCGCACCACAAGTCACAAAATGGCCACCGATCACCCCAGAAAAAAAGTGATCTAAAAACGCTCTGGGCAGCCTCAAAAAAGTGAGCAAGTCAATAATAGCACTTCAATGATCCACAGCTGCAGATCGATCACAGAATGAAGTCTTTTGGAGGAGTTAATCTGCCTAATCTCGCCCTAACGTCGCAGCTGCAACCTCTCCCTATACTGATCATAGCAGAGTGACGAGCGGCGCTACGTGACTCCAGCTTAAATAGAGGCTGGGTCACATGCTGCTCTGGCCAATCACAGCCATGCCAATAGTAGGCATGGCTGTGATGGCCTCTTGGGGCAAGTAGTATGACGCTTGTTGATTGGCTGCTTTGCAGCCTTTCAAAAAGCGCCAAGAAAGAGCCGAACACCGAACCCGAACCCGGACTTTTACGAAAATGTTCGGGTTCGGGTCCGTGTCACGGACACCCCAAAATTCGGTACGAACCCGAACTATACAGTTCGGGTTCGCTCATCCCTATCCGTGAACCGTTGTCCGTCAAAAAAATAGGACAGGTCATATTTTTTTGACAAACAGGAAACACGGATCACGGATGCGGCTGCAAAACTGTGCATTTTCCGATTTTTCAACGGACCCATTGAAAGTCAATGGGTCCGCGAAAAAAAACGGAAAACGGCACAACGGCCACGGATGCACACAACGGTCGTGTGCATGAGGCCTAAGTGAGATTTATGTTTTATATTTACGTGACAGAAAACGTTTAGGTGTTATAGCTGCTACATTGTGGAATATTAACATGTGGAATGTGCTTCTTGAGTAACTTTTGATGAAATTGTTTTGATTGTAAGTTTTTTTGTTTTATAATAAAAATGTAAGCTGGTCTTGTATGTCTCATAGTACACAAGGCTGCCATTGTAAGGTATACTGACTGTACCTGTCTCATGGATAGGTTGTTGGCTTGCACATACTCGGCTATTGGCATACAGCCTTTCTGTAATTGTCTGTTATATGTTATAGGTAATGAAATTGCATGCAATACGCGCATATAACATTGCTGATTTTCGCAATCACGAATTTACTAATTTATGGCAAATATTCTGCAAAAAATTAGCAAAATATCGCACATTCTAATATTGCCTATGCCGCTCATCACTAATCTCCATACTACTTTCACAGAAGAAGAAAAAAATGGCCTGCTTAGATCTACCCCAGTGATCTCTAACTGTGTAAGACTACAGGAGAACTTTTATAAAGTTATAACCAGATGGTTTTATACTCTACAGAGACTACAAATTCTTTTCCGACCTCTGATCCTCTCTGCTGGAGATGTAACTCCTCACTAGAAACATTCATACACATCTAGTGGGAATGCACTTCCATAAATTACTTTTGGAAGGAGATATGTACCACAATCTCAGGGATATGTGGACTACATGTTCCACATTCTCCACATCTGTGTCTTTTGAACATAATGAGCCACATGGTAGGTACAACACATATCAAAAGCCTGACAACACTTTTATTGGCATCTTCTACAATTTTTTGAATTTTAATAGCTACATACTGGAAAAACACAAGCCCGCAATCAATGGCTTGTTGGATCCAGAAATGTGACAATATCTATCGCATGGAACAAATTGCCGCCTGGGAGACAGGGACGTCCCAGAGGTTCTCCAAGATATGGGAACCATGGGAACAATTTTGGAATTTCTCCCTTCATTGATCGCCAGGGACCTTTATGTTTCAAAACCATCATATGTACCTCAGTTATTTCAAGCTTAGACGAGATAACTCTTATTATTGGACACTATTTTACTGGTATTTATTATTTTTATTGTTCATAACAACAAACATCTACACTCACCTAAAGAATTATTAGGAACACCATACTAATATGGTGTTGGACCACCTTTTGCCTTCAGAACTGCCTTAATTCTACGTGGCATTGATTCAACAAGGTGCTGATAGCATTCTTTAGAAATGTTGGCCCATATTGATAGGATAGCATCTTGCAGTTGATGGAGATTTGAGGGATGCATATCCAGGGATGAAGCTCCCGTTCCACCACATCCCAAAGATGCTCTATTGGGTTGAGATCTGGTGACTGTGGGGGCCCTTTTAATACAGTGAACTCATTGTCATGTTCAAGAAACCAATTTGAAATGATTCAAGCTTTGTGACATGGTGCATTATCCTGCTGGAAGTAGCCATCAGCGGATGGATACATGTTCTCATTCTGTTTACGCCAAATTCGGACTCTACCATTTGAATTTCTCAACAGAAATCGAGACTCATCAGACCAGGCAACATTTTTCCAGTCTTCAACAGTCCAATTTTGGTGAGCTCGTGCAAATTGTAGCCTCTTTTTCCTATTTGTAGTGGAGATGAGTGGTACCCGGTGGGGTCTTCTGCTGTTGTAGCCCATCCGCCTCAAGGTTGTGCGTGTTGTGGCTTCACAAATGCTTTGCTGCATACCTCGGTTGTAACGAGTGGTTATTTCAGTCAACGTTGCTCTTCTATCAGCTTGAATCAGTCGGCCCATTCTCCTCTGACCTCTAGCATCCACAAGGCATTTTTGCCCACAGGACTGCCGCATACTGGATGTTTTTCCCTTTTCACACCATTCTTTGTAAACCCTAGAAATGGTTGTGCGTGAAAATCCCAGTAACTGAGCAGATTGTGAAATACTCAGACCGGCCCGTCTGGCACCAACAACCATGCCACGCTCAAAATTGCTTAAATCACCTTTCTTTCCCATTCTGACATTCAGTTTGGAGTTCAGGAGATTGTCTTGAGCAGGATCACACCCCTAAATGCATTGAAGCATCTGCCATGTGATTGGTTGACTAGATAATTACATTAATGAGAAATAGAACAGGTGTTCCTAATAATTCTTTAGGTGAGTATATATTGTTTATACCCCATGTCCCTCCCTCCTAATACCATCCATCCCCCTCCTCCCTTCCCTTTCTGTTTATCCTTATGTTTCTACTAATTATTAGAGTTGAGCGGACACCTCGATGTTCGGGTTCGGCCAAACTTGAAAAAAAGTTCGGGTTCGGGACCCGAACTTGACCCGAACTTGAACCCGAACCCCATTGAAGTCAATGGGGACCTGAACTTTTGGCCACTAAAATAGCTCTAAAATAGCCCTGGAAGGAGCTATAGGGCTGCAAAAGGCAGCAAAATGTGCTTAAGAGCATGGCAAATGCTCTGCAAACAAATGTGGATAGGGAAATTAATTAAAAAAACATAAGACCTTAAAAAAATAAAAATTAGGAATGATGTAGGAGGA